>NW_022992067.1:20000-120721 GCF_902827175.1 Gymnodraco acuticeps
GAGGGACTCAGGGGAGGGAGGGGCGGGGGGGAATAATTGGATGGGGGTGAGGCGGAGAGGGGTGGTGATGGAGAGGGAGGAGCAGGGGAAGGGTCTGATGGAGGACCTGAAAGTGTAGGAGAAACATTTCAGAAAGTGAGAAACGCTGTCAGGGATGGGGGGGGGGGGAACCTGACTCAGCATTTTCCTTCCCTGGTTCGGTGTGTTTGGCACATCAAATAACATCTGAGACAACATATTTTTTTCTGTGAATTTATTTATTTCTATGAATTAAATAACATTAAGGTTATCTTACTCTTCATTCAGAGTGGTGTCATGGCATATCTCCAGTGAATGGAGTTGTCATTAAGACGCCTCAGATGTCATCACAAGACCAACGTTTTAAAAGGTAGCCTTTAACTCCTTCTGGTTGTTATTTCTGCTATAGTGAGTCAGCAGAGACAAATCAGCATCTGTCATCAGACTGAGGTTCTATAGTGAGGTCACATTAGGGCAGGGGGACGTCTCCATGAGAAGCTGCCTGGTGAGGGATCCTGACTTAAGATGGTTTCAGTCCATATAACCTTTCAGGACATGAACAGACAAACTGAGTAGGGGAGATGTTACAGTTTAAAAGAAAGGGGGAGAAACAGTACCTTCAACCTCCAGGACCTCGGGAGTCTGCACTTCAGACCTCCTTTCCTCCTCTTCCTTCTCCTGCTGCTCTGCCAGCGCTCCCTGCAGCAGACCCTGTGGATCTCGGCTTGTTTCCTCACTGCCTCCCTGCTGCTCCTTCTCTCGTCCCTCCTTCTCCTCCCTCCCCTCTGCTCTCTCTGTATTGGTCTGCGGGGAGACCAGGTTCTCCTCCTCTTTGTCCTGTATGTGATCCTGTGTGTACATTAGCACCTCCTCTTTTCCATTCTCCATACTGGGGATGAGTGGAGGCATGGCGGGGAGGGTGGGGCTGAGTGGGGACTCCTGTGGGGTGGGCGGGGACAGGGTGGGCAGGGCCTTAGCCATGGCACAAGCCATTGCAGCAGCCAATGAGTGCGGAGTGTCGTAGAGGGCGGAGATGGCCGAGGAGATGCTCTTCTGCAGGTCCTGGTTCTTACTGACCGAGTCCTCCTCATCAGAGGAGAAGGACGGCAGCGTCTCCAGGTTCCTCTTCAGATCCTCGTCCAGTGGCTTGCAGCTGCTGAGAGCCAGGTCTGCCCCGTCACACTGCCCCCCCCCGCTAAATGTTCCTGCAGCCTGCTGTGGAGGAGTCGGTAGTAGAGCAGGAGGAAATGAGGATAAGGGCCTGATCCCCCCCTTCAGAGAGGAAAACAGATCCAGGGACTCCTGCTCATGTCCGTCATGTCCGAGTTCAAGGCCTGACTGCTTTTTGCCTGTCTTCAGGAAGTCAAGAAAAGAGGTCATGAAGCCCGGTTTGAAGTCAAAGGACTTCTCATCAGCCTGCAAAAGGAAACAGAGCCAAACTAATCACTGATGAAGGCTATATTCTTCTCTACATTGCAAAAAACTGTTTCAACCAATAAGCTTGTCTAATTTTCACTCCACACGACTGGATTCACAGAGTTTTGATTTGTGTTTACCACTAGATGGCAGCAGAGCCTGCGGTTCCCATAACTTTATTACGTTGTAAACAAAGTCATGTAAATGTGAGCAAACAGAGGCCTATTCACACATAAAGCAGAAACATTGTTCATATAAAACATTGAATGTGCCACTTCTGTTGCCAGAGCTGTGATTTATTCCCATGTCTTCCTCTGTATCTGTTATATCATACACAGGCTCCGCCCTCTACTGGACTCTATGGGTGCTACCCTCAATCAGCGAGCATTCACCTACTGAGATATCTATAAACGTAGCCGGCCCCTCGGGGCGGACCTACCTGAACATGGTATGGCTGTATCAACAGCCTTGTTCAACGGCGTGAGTGTGGAGGACATATGCATGGCGGCGTCTTGGTCTACGCGAGGCCCCTTCATAAGGTTTTATCTCTTGGACATGTCTGGCTCCTTCTCATCGTCTGTACTTGCTGGGGCAACACAGGACTGGTGAGGGGGGGGGGGGGGGGCTGTACCCCCTGGACATAATGCACTTATGTTTTCCCATGCTCCTTAGGGACCCGGGAAACATGGTGCGCAGTAAGCCCCATACAGGGCAGGCGGGGAGAGCCTTCTCCACTATCGTCCATGCACACTCTACACGAGGCAAGCGTGTGTGGGGGACATGGTGCACTTATGTTCTCCCCATGCTCCTTAGGGACCCGGGAAACATAGTGCACGGTAAGCCCCAGGCAGGGCTGGAGGACTCTCCCCGCCTGCCTGTGAGCCTTCCTCACTATTTTCCATGCATACTCTACACGAGGTAAGCGTGTGTGAGTGTGTTCTACCCAGCCAAGTAAGTTGCGGCCGCGACTTCTCCACGGTCTCAACCGGAGGAGAGGAAGTTGCGGTGCAGTGGCTGTTAACCAAAAGCCGGTCAGGGGCAGTGTGATGGGTCGATGTTGTTGGACGACAGGGCGTTTATCCAGTAGATGACGTCCAGTAGAGGGCGGAGCCTGTGTAAGATATAACGTATTGTAACCCTAGTTATATAAGCACAGACGGAGCCCTCTACCTGGGGCCCTGTCTGTCCTATGCCGCTTGCTGAAGAGGGTGTAGGATGACAGTCAGGAGGCGTGGCCGCATATATACGGTGGGCTTGCGCGCACATTTAGGTAGGCCCGCCCCGAGGGGCCGGCTACGTTTATAGATATCTCAGTAGGTGAATGCCTGTGCTTGTATAACTAGGGTTACAATACGTAACCCCCCGTTTCTGGGATCTGACAGACAGAACCCTCCAGGAGATCCTGCAGGATCTTTAAGGGCTTCAACTAAATGACATTTATTTTTTGATAAACAATTTATTTGATTCCATCTGATCATCTGGTCTACACAAATTTAAAATATATCCTGTTCACTACTAAAATGTATGGAAGTTTTGCTTTAAAAAAATGGCAGATTGGGATATTTAAATGTTTTGCAGAAATGCATGTTATTTAAAAAAAACAATAATTTAGATGTGCGGTTCATGTGGCTCAGTTTCATATATACCGGGTAAAGGTAATAAAGCTTCACAGACAGCAGATGGCAGCAAGTGTTCTGCACTGGGAAATGTAGTAACCGTGGCAACAGCTGCCCTGGTAACAGCCATCTCTCTCCTCTCTTTTGTCAGTCTGAAAGAACTGGCTGTCAGTCAACAATAACCTCCTTCTCTCTAAACCTCCAATCACTAAAAATGGCTGAGAATTCAGGTATTATCTTTGTGTTGCACTGGAGACTACGCCACTAAATCAAATCTATATTTAGTTTGAGCTCAGCTGGGCAACATGCTACCTTTTTTACAAGGGCCTTCAGCAGCTGAGGTGTGAAGAAGGTAGAGGATGTGTTCTCTACACCGGCTGCAGTTTGAATGAATGAGGTCTGAATTATATATGAGGCTCTGGGCTTTGCTCATTTACTCAAGGGTGTGAAGCGACTTACTGAACTGGAGAGCTTCTGCACAGCATCCCAGGATTCAGGATTCAGTGGATCCTCAATTTCTTTCTTCCATGTAATCTGTGTTAAGATCAGAGAAAACTGCTTTTAAAAATCGGTTTACTTTAACTTTGATCATCAACAATGTAATGTGATCCCATTCAAGATGTGTACAGTTATCTGCATGATGTCATGGTTTGGGTTTCTTACAATCAGGGACACAATTATTTAGATTAAGATTAGGAATACAAATATGTAAACACAAAATAATAGGTATTCAAATACTTAATAACCAAATTGTATATCAGTTTGGCTTCATTGGAAATCTAAGGTGTCACTTCAGGCAACAGAGTCTGCAGAGACATTGAACCTTACTGTTGCTGAGGCAACTAGATTTAATTTCCCTCCAACATGAAATACAAGCTGTCATGCACAATCCTCTGCAGCCCTTCTTTATGTACAGCTGCTTCTCCTGCACACCCTGACATGAAGAAGAAGGATCTGTTTCTACACATCATTCAGTTCTCATTTTCTGCATGGATACAAAGCGTTCTCTGTCCTCTCTCCCACACAGTTCTGCTGCTGTTTCTTGACACGGTTTTATGTGGAGGTTACATTAAAAGTAACTTTTGCAATAAGCAGTTTCTGAAGAGCATGTCTGCATGTATTCTGTAATACTTCAAAAAGAAAGTCACTCTGCTACAAGTCAAGACAATAAATGTTGTCTTTGTCATGTTACATTTAACACGTTTTAATAACAAATCTTTCAGTCAAATTCAAAACTGTTATGCCCTGTTTTCAATTATTAAATGTTTAATATTATCAATAATAATAATACATGTTATTCATATATTTAGATTTTTCAAGGAATTCCATTATTTCCGGTTACACAAAAACAATAACATCCTGTCAATCTGATTTTTCACAGATATCTTCTGGGGGAGCATAACACAAAACAAAATAAAAAATTCTTGAAATTGAGACTCTAAATTGCATTTTTGAATAAATAAATACATTGTTCAGAAAAGTATATTTTGCCTCGGAATTCTGTCAAGACATTCTACATGTTTGTCATCATGACCTTCCCCTCTGAAAAGGAACTCCCCCTCAAGCTGGTGTGCGTAATAAGACAGAGAGATGAGAAACTCACAGCTTTGGTTACACATCCCACACTGCCACTCATTCACATTTACATGGTGAGATCTTCATTTCATTCATATGCAGCACTCACCATCATTTCAAACCATTGGAAAGTGTAATACTTGTCCCAACAAAGACAAGTCTATCATTGTGAGAGAGAATGACTAGTGAGCAGTCAGACGTGGACACAGGACTGTAAACTGTTTTTACCTCGACAGCTTTATGCTGATTCTTCATCATCTCCTCTGGAGTCAGGTTCACCTCACTCCTGTTGATGTCCATGGCGGAGCTGGGTCCAGGACTCAGGCCCAGAGAGGGAGCAGACCCCACCGACCCGTCGGACAGAACCGGCTCGGCGCTGGACAATGAGTCTGTCCTTAACAATGATTCTGATGGAGAAAGGGTGGGGAGGGGCAGTTTGATCTGAGAGAGACAGCACGGATGTATGGGAAGGGTTAGAAAGAAAAATAATGTGAAACATTTCTCTTGTTATAATTGCTGTAGTTTAGCTTTATAGGAGATATATGACAAAGGCCAGTAATGCTGATTGTTAATTCCCTCAGGGTGGTTTCACAGAGATATATTACAATTGTCTATAATGCTAGACAGGAGTGCATGTAAATGCTTTGAGCAGTGACTATGATTATGGAAGAACAGAGCCAGTACCTTGATAGGTGTGATTGGATCTTGCTGTGGCTGCTGTGGATGATGATGGTGCTGTTGCTGATGCGGTTGTTGGATAGGACAGGAGACATGCTGCTGCTGATGATGCTGTTGATGCTGTTGTTGTGGAGCTTGGTGGAGGTCTGCCTGCTCTCTGTGGTGTTGCTCCGGATGCTGCTGGACATGCTGCTGCTGGCTGAAGTGCTGCTGCTGATATGGAAGGCTTTGTGCTTTGTTCATATTGTAATGCATTTGAACACTCCCTTCCTCCTTCCTGCCACGGCCTCGACCCCGTCCTCTACCCCTCTTGCCTTCTCCAGCCACTGTTCCCATCAACCCCCTGCAGTAGGGAGGCTCAGGAAGTGGACGTATGCGTGGTCTACCTCGTGGACGGGGAGGGCCTTCACGTTTTGGTTTAGTGGGTTTCCTGCCTTTTTTTTTTGGGCCTTCGTGGGGGAGGAGTTGTGGAGGGTGTGCTAGGGAAGAGTAGTTGGAAGCGTGGCAGAAGTCTATGTCACCCATCATTGGACTAAGCCCACTTACTCCTGATGAGCCACCAGCCTTCCTACAACTAGACACCAAGTCAGGCAGCAGGTCAGGAAGGCGACGACTGTTCAGGCGAATATCAGCAGGACCATCAGCCTTATCCTCATCATCCTCAAACTCGTACTCCTGCGCATAGTTTTTCTTTGTTAGAGGTTGGGGATCACGCCGTTGTTTGAGCAAGTGGAATGAGCTTGTCTTCAGCAGTTTCTTGGGTCGAGAGGAACAAAATATAGGTGAGGTAAGACCAGGAGTCATTGCATTTCCACCCACTCCCACAGCACCGATCATCTTGTTGACTGAGCCATCCCCTTGTACTGCTGAACTCAGCCCCATAGTGGGGGTTTGGGATTGGATAAGGCCGAGCTGGTCAGTATTCACAGTGGAGGGAAGCTCATGGGACTTCATAGAGTCAAGGTCTAAGTGTAGGTTGCCATTTCCTGTTCCTGGATGGCTGTGGCAATACTGTCCATACTCTTGATCACTGTGGTGACCAAGCATCCCATAGCCCTCTCCAGCACCTCCTGTTTTTAAGCTCTCCTCTTGCCCATGGCCCTGGGCCAAGCTCTCCTGAGCAGTCTGTCCAGCCCCAGAATCCTCAGCACAGCTCGACTTGTATTCAGCCGAACAAAACATGTCTTCCATCTCAGGAAAGAAAGAGCGGTCTTCGTCGTGTAGGAGAGAATCTGGAAAGCAGATGGATGTTAGAGGCCCAAAGCGCTGCTGCTGCTGCTGCTGCTGCTGCTGCTGCTGCTGAACTTGACTCTGTCCTGCTTTTCTCACTGGGCTGGCACTGTCAAACTGGTGCTGTTTCAGCTGGTCCAACTGGGAGTGAGACAGAGTTTCAGCGTCCCTTTGTTGGGGCTGATGCTGTTGTTGAGGAGTTCCCATGTTTGTAGCCATTCGGTGAGAGTGTGGGAGAGCTAATTGGGAGAGTGCCAGCTGATGGTGAGTGTGTGCCTGCTGTTGATGGTGGGCATGGGGGTGGACATGGGCCTCAGACTGGTTGAGGTGGTGCAGGTGAGAAGGGGTGGGCAAGCTCAAATCTGGTTCAGAGAGGAAGTCATGGAGATCGGAGGCTGTTTGTTGCGGAAGGTTGTGGGGAGTAATTCTGTGTTGCTGTCTATGCCTGTCTCCACCCCCTCCCTCCCCTCCAGCCCCTCTCACCCCTGTTCTGTCCAGAGCTCCTCCACTGCCTCTGCTGTTAGTCCCAGAAAGAGATTGGTCCAACATTTTTAGCGAAGACACTGAGTTCCGACTGGCTTGTGTTTGATCTCTTGGCTGGCCTCCAAGGCTGTAGTGGGTTTCCATAGCCTGGGCCTGGAGCTGGATCTGGAGCTGTGAGGACTGGTCCTGAGGGTGGGAATCCCCCCGGGTAGGCCCTGCTCCTCCTATTGATCCCAACAGAGCTTGCTGTGATGGAGCTTGCTGGGGGTCCATCTTAGTGCGGGTGGTGTGAGAAAGGACAGACTGCATCATGTGAGGAGGCTGGGCAGGGTCTGTTGGGGAATCTATCAGAGAGAGGGGGACCTGGCTTTGTCGAGCCCGCTGCAGATCTGGTGTATTACACAAGTAGGCATTGTCATTGGCCTCTGATGACTTCTTCAGCTCCATGTGAGGCTGGCTGTGGGAGAGGGGATGAGGAAGGCTGTGCTGAGTGTGTTGAGAGTGCTGTGTGTGCTGAGAGTGCCGGGGGTGCTGGGAGATCTGGGGATGCTGAGAATGTGAGGACACATGTGAGGTGTGATGGGTGTAAGGGTCCCCTCTTCCATAAAGGGCAACAGACCCCAAGGAGTCATGCTGGTGATGGGGGTTGGTAGTGTGCGAGTGGGAGAGAGGGTCGGTCAGCCCTTCAGGACCGGACTTTGTGGTAATCATCTCTGATTTGACCTGTTGCTGTTTCTTCCGTGATATTTCCAACTGACTGCTAATGCCACTGCCTGCCTCACTAATTGATGTTCCCGGACCTGAACTGCTGGGCATGGTGTTGGTACGAATGACACTGTGAAGGTGGTAGCGCTCTTCAGATATCTTGTTGATATCATAAGTCACCCCCTTGCCTTCCCCTTCCCTAGCCTGTGGGAGAGTCTGGGGCAGCTGCTGAGGAGGTGGGTGATGCTGGGACGGATGGGGAGTTGAGTTCTGTGTGTGTAGTAGATGATGGATAAGGAAATCCTCATCGTTTTCTTCCTCATCTTGGGATCTATCAACCACCTGCATGTTGGTTTCTGTTTTTGGCTTGGGGTTTGTTGTGTGGTAGGACTGGTTCTGCGCTAGGTGTGTGTCAGGGAAACCTTGTGATGAGGACATAAAATTAGGCGAGAGAATGGAGGACATATATTTAGTAGCCCCTAAGCCCCCAGGGGACTGTGCAGGGCGAGCAGCAGCAGGAGAGTGCAATCCAGGGCGACTGGTGGTGGAACTGATGGAGGGTGATGGAATGGACTCTGGCAGGTGGTAGGAGTCGTTGCCGCCATTACCAGCAATAGCAGCCCTGCTCCCTGATTCTGCAGATCCAACACCACTGCCTGATACGGTTCCACTTGACCCGCCAGCAGTGCCATACCCCAAGGAAGGACTGCCGGCTCTTCTTAGAGACGTTGGACCAAAGCTTGAGTCCCCAAAGACTATCTCTGCTGAAAAGGAACGTCCTCCTGAACCAATACCAGTGAAAGCCTTCCCTCCAGATCCCCCTGCTCCAGAGCTCAGGTCCTGGGCAAGAGGTGAGGTAAAGCCACCAAAAGAATGGGCCATATGTGCGGATGAAGGCTGGTTAGGAGAGTAGGCCTGGGCATGTTGGGAAGTGGTATGATCCGATAGGCCCGTGCTGGATTTGGCACCAGGTGGAGAACCATAGGTGGAGAGGCTTTGTTTAGATGCTGGCTGTTGAACAAGGTTGGATGATACCAATGGTAGAGGGGGGGGGTGCCGGAGCTGATTGAAGTGGGGGCTGCTGACAAGAGGAGGAAGACAAGGAGCCAGTGCTCGTCTTGGAGCTAGAAGTAGACCCAGAAGAAGTGGGAGGGGCTGAGGGTGGAGTGTGTGGGGGCCGGGAGGTGGAGGATCCTGAGACTGAAGAGGAGTAGCCACTGTTGGAGCTGGAACTCTTGGCTACCTTAGTGCCAGAGGAGGGGGTTGAGGAGCTGGAGGATGGGTAGGGGGTTTGGATCGTAGGTTGATACGTATTGGACTCCAGCCGTGGTGAAGGCTTGGGGTTGGAGGAAGGGCTCTGCTCCCCCCCAGGACTGCAGGACACTCCAGTGTGCCGGTGGTGGCTGGCTATCTGCTGGTAGCTGGATGACCCCCCAAAGCTGGCATATTGCTCTGCTGTGGACTGGGATGGGGAGGAGCGTTGGTAATGCTTGATCACACTGTCCTGCCGGGAAACTGGCCTCTCTTGAGAAGGCTGAGTCAGGGGGGGGGCTGTGGGCAGCAGGGCTGGAGTGGAAGAGAACATGGAGGAGTTATAGAGCTGGGAGGACTGGCTGTGGAGCTGAGAGGACAACAAGTTGAACTGGGGAGATGGCAGGTGGCAACTGGAGGAGGTGGGAGGGCCCTGGGTCTGAGAAGGGCCCAGGACCTCCTGGGACCCTCGATAGGTGGAACTCTGGGAAGACAGCAAACGATCTAAGCCCAAGCTGGTCTGGGAGGGTGTTTTGATGTGCAGCAGGGGATCATGGGGGGATAACAAACTGTTGGAGGAGGGGCTAAATGAAGGTGTGTCCTGCAGGGACAGTGAGGGGGTGAAGGGTCGTGTGGAGAAGGAGCCAGGATGTTGGTAAGCAGAGAGGGCAGAGGAGGGGGGGAAAGAGGTGGAACCAGGAAGGGCCCCTGAGATAAAGAGTTCCGCTGGGGCCGGCGTATGCATTGCTAGGGGACACAACATTACATGGACAGTGTTGGTAAATGCAGGTCGGTATTCAAATTTAAAAACACAACAAATTGGTAGTTAGATTACCAACCCACTACTTTCTGGATACTTTTTGCAAATGTAATGACTTTTTTCATAAATTAAATTATTACTTAGGATATTTTTCAATTGTAACAAGAACTAACATCAAGCTATTGTTGAATTTCTCATAAAAGGCTGACACTCACCAGTCTGCCAAGAAGGAGTGCGAAACTGAGAAAGGAGGGAGGAGGCAGAGGGGGGCGGCTGTGGCCCCCGTGACTCCAGAGCTGAAATCAGATTCATGACAGAAGGGTCTGGACCCGAAGTGCTGGCATGGTGGAGGCTGGCATCAAAGAAGCCGGACAGGCCTGGCAACAAATCACAACCGTCACTTTATTCATATATCTCTCACCATGGATCATACCATTATCATATAAACAGTTTAAGAAAAGGTGCCTACTATTTATTTTATTGAGCCCTGTAACAGAGTCATATGAAGATCCCAGTGTTGCAAAGTATAAAAGCACAGAGCAGAGAAGCCATGCCTCTCTGCACTGTCCAAATAATATTATATTCCTATCTGGACTAATGTTGCACGGTGTACCGATACTTGAAAGGTACCGCGATACCCTGCCGTTAAAAACGTTACGATTCCTCCGTTTCATTAGTATCGGTACTTTAAGAATGACGGGCAAAAGTACTCCGGTGAGAAAGTGCCGTTTTAATAAGAGCCGTGTGTGTTCAGCGCTCTGCTTCCACTCCCTGCACTGCAGCCGTGCCTGCAGTCCCTCCCCTCTCAAGCACACTCTAAGTCCCTCCCCTCTCTCGTGCACGCGCTAGCTGCCAGAGCATGTGAGAAAACGAGAAGCATGGCTGCAAGTGGGAGTGCAACTGCCGCTGCGCCTCGGCTTGTTGACAAAAAAGACGCCAGAAGCGAAGTTGTTTGAGATGATGCTTAATTTTATTTAATACGAATTCTTGACATTTATTTTATTTATTGTTCTCATTGTTTAAAAGTTTGTGTTATGGTTATGGTGTGAAATAAAGCACAATAATTACATTTAAGACTGTTTCCCTTTTTTAAGAAAAGTATCGAAAAATAATCGGAATCGCAATTCTTGACTTGGTATCGGTATCGAAATCAAAATGCTGGTATCGTGACAAATCCGTGTATCTACCGTCCAATTGTTTTTCTTTATTAAACACGTAAACGGAAGAGCGTCTGAGAGGCGTTTTTGCTTTTTGCTTTTTACCTTACTAAATGGTCAAATGGTCCTTGGAGCGAGGGGCGGGGCCAAACTCACGGACGTGATTTCAAAACAAAAGCTTAATTGATTATTATAAACAAGGGGAATTTAGCGGTTAACTATACAGCGGTTCTGCACTGCGGTCACTCCGCCGCCTCTCGAGTTTGTTTTTTCAAATCAGCTGCTCTTCATTATTCCTGCTATATTTGACGAGTGATACAAATATTTGTTACCACAAGTTCTTAAGTTAACTGACACTGTTGGACTCGGTTCTAGTTTGACTTCTACCAGAAATAAAATGAAGTAGGCCTACTTTTACTGTGTACTTTGTGAGTAATCCTCTGTCAGAGTCCCCTCCTTAGTAATGCATGTTTTCTGCTATCTTTGATGAGTGATACAAATATAATTTTACCATTAGTTCTTAATGAAATGTATACTGTTTGACTTTGTATTAGCCTACTACTTACAATACATTGAAGTACTTTTACTGTGTATTGTTTGAGGAATACTCTGTCAAAGTCCCCTGCTGAGAACAAAATCAAGCCACTTCTGCTACGTTTGATGAGGGAATTCTTTTTTGTTCCCATTAGTTCTTCGTGAGATTGATCCTGTTGGACTACTACTGAAACTACCCCCACAAGTACTATGAAGTACTTACTGTGTACTTTTCCAACAATCCTCTGTTAATGTCCTCTCCTGAGAACAAGAATGCATGTTTCTCTGCTATGTTGAATAAGCGTTAAAAAACCTTTCTTCATGAGACTGATATTGTTGGACAGAGTATTTTTAAGAGGATGGTACTTGATATCAGCAATACTTCCAGTCAGTACTCCGGCAGCAGCATTTTACACCTTGGAAAGTCTTTAGAGTCTGGCCTGGGTAGCTGGTCTATCCTTCAGCACACTGACACACTGTCACTCTTGTTGGCCTCTTATGAAGCTGCCTTCTTTTAAAATATGATTATTTCTCTACTCCTAGTTCATTCCTCTCAGATTCTTCCATCAGTCCCAGTCATTGCATGTCAGTCAATAGAGCTTCAAAAAATTTGTCAAATTCAAAAAAAAATGTTTTGTGAGTGAAGGCCAGAGCTAAATTATGGTTTGATTGTGTAATTACAAGGTGAGAGAAAATAAATCCACATCCTCCTATGAAACGTATTTTATTTCCTTTTCCATGTTATATTTATACTTACTTGCATTATAACATTTGCATGTTGAACTACATAATAAATTATAATAATAATGCATTACATTTTTTATTAGAGCGCTTTTACAGGTGCTCAAAGCGCTTTACAAGTACACATTACACATATTAGACATGTAAGAGTCATTACTGCGGACATTACCCACAGGAGCAAATGCGGGTAAAGTGTCTTGCCCAAGGACACAACGGCCTGACGCAGTGGCGGCCGAGGCGGGATTCAAACTGGAGTTCACCAACGTCATCTGATGACCAACGCTCTAACCACTGCGCCAAAACCACCCCATACATGCTGGATATCTTCCCCAGCCTCAAGGAAATACAATAAAATAAATTGATTCATAATTTAAAAAAATTCATAAAAATGTATAAATTAATAATGTTGTGTGCAAACATTTCAAATTTAAATATTTATATATATATATATAGCATAAAGCACATGCAGTCTTTCTGAACAATTAAAAAAAAAAATACTGCAAATGAAGAATATTTTAAATGTTCTGCACAGAGTGCCCTAACTTACAGCAGCTGAAAAGATTTGTGAAAGGATAAATTCTTCATGGGCTTCAATGGCTCTCTAGATACAGGGTGTTTTATGGTTGGTGGTATTATCCTCAGATAGTGGTTTGTTTAAATAACTAGTGACATTTTAATAAATATTGCAAAAAAGAGCTTCAAAAAAGGCATATATATATATATAATCTGGCCGGCTTAGCCAGTGTGTATTTCTTCAAGCACCACAAGATTCATAGTTTATAAAGTACAATTCTGGGCCATTGATTGTGTTATTTCTCCAAACACATACAGTAAAAATGCTTGTTTTGAAGCCTTAAAATGGTGCAGGAAAAGGACTTTACATTGGGTTATACTTAAAGACAGGGCTATACAGTTAAGAGAAGAGAAAAAGGAAAGCAAACTGTTATAATGGGTGATTTAACATTAATGACATAATATGAGGTCCTTGGCACTCAGACTCTAGAGGGGTCATGTTGTGATCATGGGGCATCACCCTTACAGCATATATGACAATATCATATGGAGTCAGACACTGGAAGTGTGCTGGAGGCGTTGACTGGGACTGATGGAAGGATGAGGCTGATGAGACTGAAGAATCTGCGAGGAATGAACTAGCGGCTGAGAAATAATCATATTTTAAAAGACAGCAGCATCATAAGAAGCCAACAAGAGTGACAGTGTGTCAGTGTGCTGAAGGATAGACCTTATCCTCTTAAAATACTCTGTCCAACCATATCAGTCTCAGGAAGAAAGGTTTTTTAACGCTTATTCAACATAGCAGAGAAACATGCATTCTTGTTCTCAGGAGAGGACATTAACAGAGGATTGTTGGAAAAGTACACAGTAAGTACTTCATAGTACTTGTGGGGGTAGTTTCAGTAGTAGTCCAACAGGATCAATCTCACGAAGAACTAATGGGAACAAAAAAGAATTCCCTCATCAAACGTAGCAGAAGTGGCTTGATTTTGTTCTCAGCAGGGGACTTTGACAGAGTATTCCTCAAACAATACACAGTAAAAGTACTTCAATGTATTGTAAGTAGTAGGCTAATACAAAGTCAAACAGTATACATTTCATTAAGAACTAATGGTAAAATTATATTTGTATCACTCATCAAAGACAGCAGAAAAACATGCATTATGTAGCCTACTAAGGAGGGGACTCTGACAGAGGATTAGGCCTCACAAAGTAGGCTACACAGTAAAAGTATACTCATTTTATTTCTGGTAGAAGTCAAACTAGAACCGAGTCCAACAGTGTCAGTTAACTTAAGAACTTGTGGTAACAAATATTTGTATCACTTGTCAAATATAGCAGGAATAATGAAGAGCAGCTGATTTGAAAAAACAAACTCTAGAGGCGGCTGAGTGACCGCAGTGCAGAACCGCTGTATAGTTTAAATCTCCTAACAATGTTGTCCATTTTAGACATAGGCTTATTATATTTACAGCCCTTGATAACATCCATTTTCTGGGCTCAATATGTGTCTTGGCCGTTTTCGTTGTGATCGCTAAATTCCCCTTGTTTATAATAATCACCGGTCCTTCAGCAGGATACTGTAGTGATTACAAGTGTGATTTTAGCAAACGAGTGCTTTTGTTTTGAAATCACTTCCGTGAGTTTCGCCCCGCCCCTCGCTCCAAGGACCATTTGACCATTTAGTAAGGTAAAAATCAAAAAGCAAAAACGCCTCTCAGACGCTTCCGTTTACGTGTTTAATAAAGAAAAACAATTGGACGGTAGACACACGGATTGTGACAACACTAATCTGGACAGACATTGGGTAAACCGTTTTAATTGGCTTTTAAAAGATATGAGATTTGAAAAATAAGAGGTTGGGTGATATTTAAACAATTCTCAAACATACCATACGGTTTCTCCACTATTGTTACTTTTATTCTGGGTTTATACTGAAACATATTTACAAGCTTTAATGTTAATCTTTATTCTTCTCAGTCCTGTATTCACCTTCTTGAATACATTGCACAAATAGACATTTTTATTTCTACAGATATACCTTCTGATGAGTCCTTACCCAGCGTGCGTCCAGCCGCCCCCCAGGCCCCCCCCTGTCTGGAGCTTCCTGGGTGGTGGTTGGTGGCATAGCCCTGGAGGGGGTGGGGGGTGCCATAGGTTTGCCGATGGAGTAGCTCTGAGTCTGGGTGGGATGACCTGGAGCCTCCATACACAAAGCTGAGGAACACATGGTATCATTTTACAAGCCTTTACTTAAAACATGTCTGCTGTCTTATACTCGATCAACCCTGTGACTGGGTTTACAGTTTCCTGCTCCGTTCACCTGTTGAAAACATCCACACTCCACAATGTTTTTTAACAATGACGAATACAAGATTAGGCAGCATCTTTACCTCTAGCATCTGTAGAATGTGTGCATCCTTCTTTTTGTTTAAACCTGTAGCAATTAGCCGAAGTCTGTTACTAAATAATTGAGTACTAAAACGAATATAAAATGTGTGACAGAAATGTTTAATGACATGAATAGTGATATGCTTTTTCCCACAAAAGGATCAATTAACTGAAAAGTAAAACTGCCGCTGAGCAGGCCCGGCTCCAGGATGAAATGACTGAGGGGGCTGTTAAAAAATCCGAGGGGGCGATTTTTTTTCACAATAACAAAAAATACTGGCAATGTAATGAATTGACACACCAAGCTTTTTCCTTCTCACTGCTCTACAATCTCTTCGCTTCTTTATTTGTATTCCGGATTGACCCCTCTCGTTCTGTTCTTTTCCTCTGATCTTTAATAACAGATAGAACATTATTAGATGGCTGCACTTTGGTTAACAGACTAACATTGATTTCCTCAATTTATAAATGGACAGGCTCTGTGATTATACCATAACCTTTTCTCCTCTATCCCTTAACTCGTCTTCCTATACAGATTTACTTACCTCTAGTCAGGTCAGGATTAAAGAAACATTAATCTGGTTGATTTTTTATTTTCAGGATTGAATGTTCAAATCAAGGCCTAAAACCTGGCATTTCATAAGAAAGTGACTAATATATAAACCAAATGTAATATTGGATCAAACACTACACACCAAATGGACAGACACAGATTAAAAATAAAGTCCCCTGGTTTGTCTCTGGAGTCTAACTGCCATGAGAAAATTAAATCAATGTTCCAAAATCCGTCACTAGATGTCGCTCATTGTACCAATACGGTTGATATAATACATAACACATTATTATTCTAGTAAAAGGGCTCGCTTTGGCAAAAACCTGATCCATCCATTGCAGCCCTAAATAATAACAAGTAACCATCATGTGTGGTGCTATCTGTAGTTGTCTGTCTTATTTTTTGATGTCATATTGTTTTCACCGGGGCCGGCCCTTGGCATAGGCGAATGCTAAGGGCGCATCAACCCATCGGGGGCGCCGAAAATTGGGGAGGAAAATTACATCATGTATTTAGCTGCCCGGATTATAACAGACAAAGACTCATTCTGAAAACTGCACTGGAACAACATAACATCAAGGACATGGATTTCAAGTCAATACACAAAAGTAAATCAAGAAATGAAGTAAACAAGCTGATCTTCAAGTTCCTCAAAAACACTGGTCTGAGGGCAAGGATTTAATATAAACATTTAATAAATCAACAGTAGGTGGGGATAAATGCTCCAAGTGGAAGCGATTCGCCATTAAAGAAAATAGAAGAAGAAGAAGAAGTAGTAGAAGAAGAAATACGCTAACGCTACAAACAGGCACAACACTGTTACTCTGTTTTTACTGACATGTAACATTTGATTTCACCTTGCTCTATTTTTTTAACGCACGTTCAAAAATGGGAACATTTTCGGGAGTTTCAACCGGGTACCAGCCACCGAAAACGGGGACTCTGCCCGGAAAACGGGGACATTTTGGTCACCCATCCGACTGTGTTTACAGCTAGCACACACGCTAACATAAGACTACAAGCTCACTTGGGGTTGAGGCTTGTTTACACGTTGCTTGACTGCCTGCCCACATGTCTGATGTGTATTGGGGAAAATAATTATTTAAAGTTATTTAATAATTGTGACATTTATTGTACTTTTTGATGGATGAATGATGCTCAAAGTGAGGGGGCAAATAATACAACTGAGGGGGCAATGCCCCCTTTTGCCCCCTCGTGGCGCCGGGCCCACCGCTGAGGCACCAGATAGTGAATCTTGCGCATGGGAATGATCCAAGTTCAGACAAGAATATCCTTTCGTGCATTTATTTCCATCTGAAGTAAATCTGTACATTGTAACAAAATACAATGTACAGATATATAATTGCCCTTAGCCTCTCTTAAGGCCTCCTTGAGCTTTTCCCTGAGGTAAAAAAAAACATATGCCTACTGGCAGAGGTGTGGACTTGAGTCACATGACTTGGACTCGAGTCAGACTTGAGTCACCAATTTGATGACTTTGGACTCGACTTGACAAAATCACAAAACACTTGCGACTCGACTTGAACACCAATGACTCGGGACTTGACTTGGACTTGAGCCTTCTGACTTGAGGTGACTTGATACTTTAATTCAGGGGTCTCCAACACGTCGATCGCGAGCTACCGGAAGAAGAGCCGACTCCCGTCGGGGAGAGCCGAATATTCAGCCGCTCCTACTCTTGAGATGGGTGAGTCCTGATTCATCCGGATCATTAACCCGGATCCTGGGAGTGACGAGTTTCCCTTCTCCTTTGAGTCCTACACCTGGTGTGACGTACAAATTAAAACTATAAATTGCGTCACTCGCTATTCTCCTTATAACATGTAAAATCACATTACAACGTACCCCAGTCCATCTGCCTAGCCTTTAGCCAGTAGGATAGCTGCCAGAAGTTATCGTTTGGCTCAGGGGACGCGGATCAGTGAAACTTCCTGCAGACTCGTGCAGACTCATCATGCACGAGTCAACAGCAGACTCAGATTCGCAAATCCTGACTGACTGAATCAAGGGAACTTCTCTCACTGTGCAAAACATAGCAGAGTCATGCAGACTCAGAGCCGTAACCGTAGCAGATCCAGAGATCCAGACTCATCATGCACGAGTCAACAGCAGACTCAGATTCGGTGAGCAGACTGAATGAGTGGATTACTCCACACAGCGCAAAACAGAAAACGGTTTCGGACTCATCATGGTTTTCAGACTCAGTGAGTGTCAGCTCTGTTTGTGATAACGTACGCATACTGTGCACAGATAATTTGACGACTTCACCCAGTAAAGTGTAAGAAGCCAAATACTGCAATAAACAAGCATTAAGACACAAACGTTGTTAGATCATGTTTGTGTAGCGGAGGTTGATGTAACGTTAGTTCAATATGCTCGTGAAATGCAAATCTCAAGTGACAAATTACAAATACACAAACAGTGGACTGCCGCCCTCACTAGTAGCTCTAAAATTAGAATGTATTTGAAGTTGGAGACTATGGGCTCCTGTTTCACCGGTAGGAACATGCCACATCACTCCGATTCTTTCTGCCTCCCTGTCCATCTCAGAACCCAATTTAAGGTCCTAGTTTTTACATATAGAGCTGTCCATGGCCAAGCCCCAGCCTACATTAATGACCTGATCCACCCTCATAGCACAACCCGGGCCCTGAGGTCCTCTGAGCAAGGCCTCCTAAGGGTGCCCCTAACCAGGCTAAAAAGGTGACCGTGCCTTTGAGGCGGTGACCCCAAGGCTTTGGAACAAACTCCCCCAGAAACTAAAAACCTCTGCCTCAATAGAGATTTTTAAGTGGCAGTTAAAGACCCACCTCTTCCGACAGGCCTTTGGGTCGCCGGAGGAGGTGAGTTAGTAGCTGTCTTTTATTGGTGTTTTATTCTATGTATTACCTGCTGTTGTTTTATGCCTTTTATTCTACATTTGATAGTTGTACTGTGAATTGTGTACTGTACTGTAAAGCACTTTGTACATCCGTGTTGAGAAGGGTGCTATATAAATAAAGTTTTACTTACTTACTAACTTTACGCTCTTGGTGATGCTGACTCATATGACTCAAATGATAACTCGTATGATCCGGATCTCTTCAATGACTAACTCAGAAGACCTTGGGTGTTTCTCAATGTCGAGGACGCTTCCTTGGTAGGACATGTCTTCCGAGTCACTTCCTTCAGAAGCTAGGCAAGAATCCTTACTGGTATTTGGAAAACGAAGAGTGGAACAGGTGAGCAAGTGTGCGTCATATGAGAGGCCCCGCCTTACATTTTCCGCCACAGATTTTGGGAAATTGGTCCGTGCGCAAAGCATTGTGGGGATTTTAAGACCGCGGAGGATACACATGTGCAGCCTCTAAATTTCTCCAAACGAAGTACGCCGGGCTCGGTAGAATTCCAAGGAGCCTGGACATTGGAACAGTCCTTCGGCAGGACTCGATGACGTAGCATCCTTGAAATAGTGGCTCTGGAGCATCCTTCCTTGACATTGAGAAACACCCCTTGAGTCCGTAAAAGGATCCCGATTTGCCATCTCTATCCTACTCTTGATGAGAATCCATGCAGGGAGGGGCGGGACTTTATTTAGCTGGGCCACCATGCGGCCAATCATATGCAAGGATCATACCATTATGTGAAAGAAGGGTGGGGGGCAGACGCTCCAAAGACAGCAGGTGTAGTGGTACAGGCCAGCTACACAGAGCGACAGGGAGATGGGGAGCCGGATTTAAATGCAAGCGCGTCGGAAAAAGTCAAGAAATGAGCAAAAACCGAAAAAATAAGCAGCATCTGGCTGCATTTCAATGATATTGGAGAAAGCAAAACTGAGTGCAGGATTTGTAAAATGAAAATAACCTTCAGAGCAGGGTTTTCCTTTTGGTAACCACTCAGAATTTATTGTCAGAGGTGGGAGAAGTTCAGATCTTGTACTTGAGTAAAAGTACCAGAGTGTAGGAATACTTGGTTACAATAAAAAGTCCTGCATTCAAAATGTTACAAAAGTATTATCATCAAAATATACTTAAAGTACCACCTGCAGAGGGATCTAGATGCAGGTGTTCTTTTCCCCATAGAGACCGCCTCGCTGCACATTATCCCTTGCATAAAGATAGATTGTGGGTCCCTTATAACATGTTGTACACAGTGGAAATAAACATTCTGGTAACCTCAACATCAGGGATCTTATCCATTAAACTCCTTCTGAATCAAACCATCAAGGTAGCCTAACCGTACTGATCCCTCTTCAAATAGAAGAAAACACACATTACTTTACCAGCAGAGAGAAAATTGATTATTAAATTATTAATGTGACTAATAAAGAGCAGTTTGATAATTAAGTATTATTTTGTTGATGGCTGTCATTACATTTGGTGAAAAGCACATAAGGACTTATTTAAGACTCGGTTTTTAAAATGTAGGACTTAGACTTGACATGAACTTGCCCATCCTGACTTGAGACTTACTTGTGACTTGAGTCCAAAGACTTGAGACTTCCTTGTGACTTGAGTGCAAAGACTTGAGACTTACTTTTGACTTGCAAAACAATGACTTGGTCCCACCCATGCCATGCCTACTGGTGCTCTACTTCCACCACCACCAGTTTCCAATATACAATTACACAAAGTCTCCAAATCCCCCAGTGCCCAAAGATGCCTTCAAAGTAAAAGCATTACAAAAATACTTCAATAATAACACAAAAAAATAATACATTTACTATAATAAAAAACAGCAAGACAAATAAACATTGAACTATTAAATAATATAAGGCAATATATAGCTCCAACTTTCCGGATTCCGGATTCAGTAAACGTTAATGTAAACGTTTTCTCCTGTGCCTCTCCTCTTGAGTGTGTGTCTCAATTGTCTCATACATTATCTTCTAGTGTCTTTGTGAGTTCCCCAACACTCTTGTTTTAAATCCTTTTTCTTCAGAGGTATACAAGTCATGTTTAAATGCCCACTAAAGAGAAGGACAATAAAGATAGCAAAAAGAAAAGAAGAATAAAACAGGCTTTACAGAAAATATGACAGCTACCATATGGATTGATGTATGACGCTCTTGGAGAAACTTTGACCCTTGGAGACAAAATATTCTGCTCATATGGACAAACTGAAAGCCATGAAAGCCTCAAATGTTGGAGACTAGTAATAACCTTCCATCAGCAAAAGACATTGACCTGGAACTTTCCGGGAAAACTGCAGCTACTAACGTAAGGCAAGGCAAGGGAAGTTTATTTATATAGCACCTTTCAGCACACGGCAACCCAAAGTGCTTTACAAAATAAAATAAAAGACATTTAAGAATAAATAAAGTATTTAAAAACAGGCATTTAAAAAGCAAAGATAATAAAATAAACACAACAGGTATAAAATACATGAGTAATAGCCATACTGCAGTGTGGATATGAACAACTCAGTCAAATGCAGCATCAAAAATATATGTTTTTAGTCTGGATTTAAACCTATCATGCTATTTTTAGGCAATTGCATAGGTCTCAGATATATAAAAATATATAAAAAACATGTCTATGAAGTGTTTTGCTCAAAATACGAAACAGATCACCCATTCTAGCCATGCCTCATATCCCTCTATTTCACTTCCTGTTTCAAAAGTGCTGATTTTGGGTATAAAGCTTTAAAAAAAAAAAAAAATTGATAAAAAAAAGAGGGTCTGAGCTCATGCGGGAGATGCTACCGGCAGATACTGCTGTGATGAAACGCCATATCATGGATTATCAAGGATTATCTCTGAAACAGTATGGAGCTCAAAAGCTTTCTCTCTTGCCGGTTATACCACAAGGTGAGTTCCTTTTTATTTCCTGCTTCTTCACAGACATGCTCTACAGTACAGGTTAGCTTTGAGTGTTAGCGATGCTAATGTAAACATATTATGTCCAAAACAGTCGGGCATTGTTTCTGATAGCAACGTTTCTGATGCTGTGAGTCCACATTTCAGATATGACGTCATATCGGACGCAAATCTGGATCAGCTCTGTTGTAGCCCCGTTTTTATAGATTTGGTACGGAGGAAAAGAGAGAGGGTTTTATTTTCTGACGCTGCGTGAGTTCCCTGACACACCGGAGACAGATACTTATGTATAAAAGACATCAAAAAGTGCATTTTGCATGATAGGTCCCCTTTAAAAGTATTAACAGTTGCAGCGGACCAGCAGGATTCAGGGAGTTTGTTCCAGATTGTCGGGGCATAAAAACTAAACGCTGCTTCTCCATGTTTAGTTCTGACTCTTGTAACAGAGAGCAGACCCGTCCCAGAAGACCTGAGACTCCTGGATGGTTCATACTTCTGCAGGAGATCGTTAATATCATTTGGTCCTAAACCATTCAGTGCTTTAAAAACTAGCAATAGTACTTTAAAATAAATTATTTGACAGACTGGAAGCCAGTGTAAAGACTTCAGAACTGGACTGATGTGATCCAGTCTTTTAGTGTTTGTGAGGACTCGAGCAGCGGCGTTCTGAATCAGCTGCAGCTTTCTAATGGATTTTTTAGAGAGACCTGTGAAGGAACCATTACAGTAGTCAAGTCTATTGAAGATAAAAGCATGGACAAGCTTTTCTAAATCCTGCTCTGACATTAATCTTTTAATCCTAGACATGTTCTTTAGGTGATAGTATGCAGACTTAATAACTGTTGTAATGTGACTGTTACAATTCAGGTCTGGATCCATCACTACACCTAGATTTCTGTCTTTATGAGTTGTTTTGAAATCTGCCGACTGAAGCTCTGCGATGAATTTTAATCGTTCCTCCTTTGACCCAAAAACAATAATCTCAGTTTTATTTTTGTTCAATTAGAGAAAGTTCCTATACTCATCCAGTCATTGATGTGCTCAATGCACTCATTCAGTGTTGTAATTGGAGAATAGTCTCCTGGTGAAATTTTTATATACATTTGGGTGTCATCTGCATAAGTTAGGTTGTTGTTTTTCATTATTATTACTACAATGGAACCTTGAGGAACCCTGCATGTTTTTTTTTAATTCTCTGTCAAAGCGTCTTTGAGTTTCCTGAAAAGCGCTATACAAGTCTCATGTATTATTATTATTATTATTATGTCATATTTGTCAACGCTGATGTGTAGTTGCCTATTGAGACAAAGTTGTTCTTTAAGTAGGATTAAAACCAATTTAGAACTGTTGCCGAAAGTCCCACCCAGTTGTCCAGTCGGTCTAGTAATATGCTGTGGTCAACCGTTTCAAACGCAGCACTGAGATCTAATAATACTAACACTGTAGTTCTGCCACTGTCTGTGTTTAAGTGGATGTCATTGAAGACCTTTACAAGAGAAGTCTCATTTGCTGTGGTTTGGACGAAAGCCTGACTGGAACACATCGAAACAGTTATTTAAAAGCATGAAATGACTCAGCTGTTGAAAAAACAACTCTTTCAATCATTTTGCCTAAAAATGGGAGGTTTGATATGGGCCTATAATTATTCATTACGGATGCGTCTAGATTATGCTTTTTTAAGAGTGGTTTAATTACTGCAGTTTTCAGGGCCTGTGGAAATACACCTGAGTGGAGAGACTTGTTTACTATATGAAGTAGATCTGAGGCCTACAGTAAACTGTAGGTATAATATCGAGGCTGCAGCAGGAAGATTTCAGATGTTGAATAATGTCCTCCAGGTCTTTAGCATTTATCAGACGGAATTGTGTCATGGTGTTTGAATTGATATTAGCTGGACATAGGGACAACACATTTGCTGTATCTGATGCAGAGGCACTGACTGCTTGTCTGATTTTCTGAATGTTGTCAGTGAAGAAGGAGGAAAAATCATTGCAGGCCCTGGTGGATAGAAATTCAGAGGCTACTGACACTGGGGGGTTAGTTAGTCTGTCAACGGTAGCAAACAAGGCACGTGCGTTGATTACATTTTTGGTAATGATGTCAGAAAATAAAGACTGTTGTGCCTTTTTTATTTCCTGATTATAGATGCAGAGTCTCTCTTTATATATTTCCAAGTAAACTTGGAGATTTGTTTTTCTCCACCTGCGTTCAGCTTTTCTACACTCTGTTTTTGTTGTTTTCACGGTCATGGCTTTTCTCCATGGAGATATTTTCTTGCCAGATACTTCCTTTATTTTAATGGGAGCAATGGTATCCATGACTATTGTTATTTTAGATTTAAAATGGTCTACTAGCTCATTTACTGAAAAGTTAGAATGGGCAAGTGAGGGAGTACAAATCTGGGCAAACATTTCCTCTGTATTTTCAGATAAATAACGTCTTAGTTACCTCTTTCTCAACATTTGTATGGACGGAAATACAGCTCTCAAAGAAAACACAGGAATGGTCGGAGACAAGCTTAGAGATATTCAGACCCTTTGAGATAATTAAGTCCAGAGTGTGCCCCTTATTGTGTGTCGGACTCGTCACATACTGAGTCAGTCCATAATTATCAATAACACAAAACAGTTCTTTAGCCCCTCAGTCCTGAGGGTTGTCAATATGGATATTAAAATCACCAACAATGACTAGACGGTCAAAGTCAATACACACTATAGACAGCAATTCGGTAAAATCATAAAAGCTTGCACAGTATTTGGGTGGTCTATAGATATTTAGGAACAGAGCTGGCAAGGAGCATTTCAGCTGAAGGGCCACATATTCAAAAGAAGCAAAGTTTCCAAACGCAGTCTGTTTGCATTGAAATAAATCATTAAACAAAAGAGCAACTCCACCCCCTTTCTTATGCAGTCTTGATTGACTCATAAAACTAAAGTTGGGAGGGGTTGATTCAATAAAAACAGCTGTGCTGTTATTTTGGTCTAACCAAGTTTCAGTTAAAAACATAAAATCCAGATTGTGCTTGGTGATAAAATCATTGATTAAAAACGTTTTACATGCTAAAGACCTGACATTTAATAAAGCCAGTTTAAGTGTGTTCGATATACTATCACTCTGATTGTTTGTGATAAACCGTGGAGTACGTGGAATTATTGTTACATTTGATAAATCGTCAAATTCACATGACGCGTTCTCGCGAAAGCCAATCAGTGTTGGGATTCCCTCTGACGTCCTGCTGTAGATCAGTTGTAAAGATGGAAGAGATGATCGTTGTGGCTGTGAGTGGGTTCCCGGAGATTTACGATACAATGTCGTATATCCAGTGCTTGAATTGGGCCGGTACTCACCGGTACGCAGTACCGGGACTTCTGATTTTTACCCATCTGCGTACCCAGCAGGGCCGTATCCAGGATTTCCTAAATACCAAGGTCCAAACATGTTAGGGGGGTTCGGGGGATACCCCCCGAGATTTGGGGGATTTTCATGATCTAGTTAGGTGCTTTTTAAGTCCTGTGGGGGATCACACATTGGATAATATATTGATTTCAAACCATGTCAGTGGGCTGACAATGTCAGCATAAATTATTTTTAAAGTGTAATGCATAAGAATCAGTTGATTGTTACCATTAATGATCTGACATGCAGAAGAGGCTAAAATGATCACAACACATTGTCAACATTCACTTTCCATGTCTCTCTCCTTTCCATAACCTGCAGCCTCTCTTCCATCTTCTTGAGTCTCTCTGTCTTCTTCCTGTTCATTACTCTCTCTGTCCTCTACTCTTTCTCTTTGTTCAATCTCTCCCTCGTTGTTCACTTTTTGCTCCTCCTCACTTGTCGCTCCTGCCAGTGAATTAAAAGCAATTCAGCAATTTAGTTCATTTCACTTGTTTGTTTGCATTCTTTTTTTTATTTAAAAAAGCACTTTGAATTGCCTTGTGTTGGAAAGTGCTATATAAATAAACTTGCCTTGCCTTGCCTTGCCTTGCCTTGCCTTGCCTAAATCTGTTTTGTTTGATTTTCAAAAGAGAGCAAAAAAAAATTGTGTTTTATACAATTGTATGTTATGACATCATAACTGCAATAGATGTATGTTGTTTTAAAACCATGACTATTGTTATAGATAAACAGATAGATAAATAGATGGGGTTATTAAGCCTACATTATTTTGTGTGACTGTACCTGCAGTTCCTCCCTGATTTCCATCACTTTCTCTCTCTCTCTATCTCTCTCTCTCTGCCTGTCCTGTCTCTTCCTTACCAAAGCTGAGCTTCGACTAACGTAGTATTTTCATTATATCTGAGTCAGTGTAAAAAGAAAACAATACAATGTTATATCTTCAATGTTTACTCAAATTGAAATGAAAGAAAACCATTAAAATGTTTGTTAAAAGGTAATCCTTCTGACATTGGATGAATGTAATTAACTTTAGCTCTCTAGCTCAGGGGTGGCCAACCTGCGGCTCTCGAGCCGCATGCGGCTCTTTGCCTAGTTTCATGCGGCTCTTCAGTTCATATTGAATTTTATATGTGTGAGTTTGGGGGAGAGACACTGACTCCTGACTAGTGGTGCACGGTGTACCGATACTTGAAAGGTATACCGCGATACCCTGCCGTTAAAAACGTTACGATTCCTCCGTTTAAGAATGACGGCGGAAAGTACTCCGGTGAGAAAGCGCCGTTTAAATAAGAGCTGTGTGTGTTCAGCGCTCTGCTTCCACTTCCTGCTCTGCAGCCGTGCCTACAGTCCCGCCCCTCTCAAGCACGCTCAAGTGCCTCCCCGCTCTCGTGCACGCGCTAGCTGCCAGAGCATGTGAGAAAACGAGAAGCATGGCTGCAAGTGGGAGTGCAACTGCCGCTGCCCCTCGGCTTGTTGACAAAAAAGACGCCAGAAGCTAAATGTGGAAGTATTTTAGCTATATCTCTGACAGTGAGGGCAAGCCTACGGACACCACGAGGCCTGTCTGTAAGAAATGTATTAATTTGATTTAATACGAATTCTTGTCATTTATTGTATTTATTGTTCTCATTGTTTAAAAGTTTGTGTTATGGTTCTGGTGTGAAATAAAGCACAATAATTACATTTAAGACTGTTTCCCTTTTTTTAAGAAAAGTATCGAAAAATAATCGGAATCGCAATTCTTGACTTAGTATCGAAACCAAAATGTTGGTATCGTGACAACACTACTCCTGACAGTTAAACCTGATATTTAGTAGGTCTGTTAAGTATTGAATGCTGATAATTCTGACGTAATTTGGCCGGTCAAAGTTGTTTGGGCTCGGATAAAATAGCTCCGTTACTTTCGTTCCGTGTTACTGTCGTTCCGTGTTACTTTCGTCCCGTGTTACTTTCGTCCCGGCTCTCCCTACGTGTGTATGTGTGGTGTCAGTATGAGAGGATGACAGCGCGTCTAATTTTGATGTGGCCCAAGAGCCAATCACAATAATACCTGCGATGCAGTGAACCAATCACTTTTTGAGTGGGGGAAAACCTGTGATTAAACACTACTATCCAGTGTTTCCCCTACCATTGTCTTGGAAGGGCGCTGCACCCCGCCAACGGAGCCCCGCGCCCCCCCCTGAAATTCAAGGTGTTTAAAAAATATATATAATTTTTTTTTAAATATATCGCACCAAATTGCAAATAATCTATAACTACTGTCACTTTTCACATTGAACATGGGCTCTTTTATTAAATAAACTAAACGCTTTCATTTGAAGTTGTGAGTTTAGTGTTTTTGACCCTAAGAAACACTGATGCATTAATCAATAACAATAATCCACAGCTCCTCTCTCTGCTCCAGAGGATTTAAAAAATATATATCCCAATGCCACAAAAATGTACCAGTGACGTGGTTGAAATCTTGTCTCCTGAAAACAAAAAACTGAAACAAGCGGTATCAGTGACTGTGTGTTTGATGTGGCTCTTTGCAGTAACATAGAAAAAATGTGGCTCTTAACCTCTGACTGGTTGGCCACCCCTGCTCTAGCTAGTTTATTCACGCTATTTAAACCAAAGTATAGCCTATAGCTGCAATATAAGTTAGTGTGCATGTTGTCGGACGTCCACTGACTAACGTAGAGCGTTCACACAGGATCTGCTGGTCATATGATGTCCTGATGAACAGAAACACAAGTAGCCCGCTGGACTCAGATCTCTAGATACCTCATCACTCCTCCGCTGCTCCGGTTCAAGTCCGGGCTGCGGTGGTTTGTTGAAACATGTCGTCTTCTTCTGTTTGCTTTAACAGAGGCTACGTAGTTATGCAGCGCCCCCATGGTCAGTAAATGGAAGTACTACAAATAACCCAGTTTAGTGCAATTATTTCACAAGTTTTGTTATTCACAGCTCGGAAAAAATTACCGAGGTCCGGACCGCGGTGACCTCAATGGTGGATACGGCCATGGTACCCAGTGCTTGAATTGGAATAAACAACATACGACTCCCTCTATCCCAGCGTTTCTCAAAGTGTGGGGCGCAGATGGGTAAAAATCAGAAGTCCCGGTACTGCGTACCGGTGAGTACCGGCCCAATTCAAGCACTGTGCGTACCGTTACTTCTTACCAGAGATGGGGACTCGAGTTTGTGACTCGGACTCGAGTCGCACTTAAGTCGCACACACAGAGACTTCAGACTTGACTTTGACTCCTGCTCAAAAGACTTCGGACTCGACTTGGACTCGTGTTTTGGGACTCGTGAACAATCATTGTGTTTTCTGTTTTTGGCGTATTAAAGGTGGGGTAGGTAAGTTTGAGAAACCGGCTCGAGATCGCTAGAATTTGAAAATACACAACCGGAGAAAATCTGCCACTTCCTCACAGAGCCCCTCCTCCAACACACACTAACGCGCACATGGCCAATGAGGGCACGAGATAAGTTTGTGCCCCGATGGAAGGCTATCAGGCAGGTAGGCCATCCAGTTATTTTAGCCGGGCCGGCTATCGGGATGTTAAGAGCATTCCATGGAATATAACAAAAAGTGTATCTCGAGCCGGTTTCTCAAACTTACCTACCCCACCTTTAACATTAACATTAACATTAACATCATGGTAACACCATGGCGACCGGCGGCACACCTGCAGCTGTACCGCTTGTAATTAGGTTCAACTATAAAAACTTCGAACAAAACGCCGGCGGCACCAACAAAAGGAGCGCACACTGCAAAGTCTGCAATATTAAAATCAAGGATGCTGGTGCAACAACGTCAAATTTCATCAGGCACTTGAAAACTCACCCGGAGAGGTCAGTCACATTAACGCATATGGACGGTTAGCAAACATGTTTAGCTCAGCATCAGCTATGTAATGTTAACTTAGCTTGCTACTAGCTTTGTAACTGAATATTTGAAAAGATGAGTGAATGTTTGCTTGTCACACTTGTTTGCGTTGAGTGGCGTTGACATCCAACTCTTGACATGACATAAAAAAGGTCGGTAACGTTAATCATTACGTTCCGCTGCCACCATCTACTGGCTAACGTTAAACGTAGAAAAATACATAGTTACATACATAAAATACATCTGTCGGTTTATAGGCAGGTTACAGGTTTATTGTTGACCACGTAACGTTAATGTTACAGGTCTATCAGGTTACCATTACACTGGGTTTGAGTGAGAGGATAGAGGAATATGTTTATTTATAGTAGACTTAAAAGATGTCATTAGAGACCCAGTGTAATTAAACAATACGGTTGCAGAGGTCACATTTTAACATTTTTGTCCACTGGCTAGCCTAGTGAATGTTGAAATGTTACCAGCCACTCAATAGATTGCCATTGTTATTTTTGGCTGGTGCGTGCAACATACAGTACCAGCCACTTGCATGATTTACCAGCATTTGGCTGGTAAATGGTGTTAATGGTAGATATCTATTTTGGAACAGGTCATGTTTTAATATCACCAGTTCAGTATATTTCAGATAATATTGCAGCAATAGTCTTTTAGTTGCAAATGGCACAGAACAAATGTTTACTTTTAAGTACTTTTAACACAGTTTCCCTGCGGGGGATTAATAAAGTATTTGTGATACTGATTTCTGATTCTGAAGTGTTTTGCTTATAAGTTGTTTGCATTTAGCTAAAGTGTGATGTGTTTTTGTTTTTTTTCAGGCACCTCGTGATGCATCTAGGTACGCTGCTCATATTTGTTGTGTTTATGCTTAGTTGCAACTCCCAGCCAGTAGGTGGCTCTGTAGACTGCGATAGACTAGAGCAGGCACGGGAGAGAAGGAAAGCAGAAAAGACATAACGTTGTCCTCCCTGGCAGCATTGATTCCCTCTCTCCTTTCCTGCTGAAAGATGCGTGTACCATGATTGTACTCAGGGCGCGCCTCACTTTGAGCATCATTCATCCATCAAAAAGTACAATAAGTCACAATTATTAAATAACTTTGAATAATTATTTTCCCCAACACACGTTACTATGTTTAGATCAGATATGTGGGCAGGCAGTCAAGCAACGTGTAAAAAAGCCTCAGCCCCAAGTGAGCTTGTAGTCTTAATTAATGTTAGTGTGTGTGCTTAGCTGTAAACACAGTCGGATGGGTAACCAAAACGTCCCTGTTTTCCGGGCAAAGTCCCCGTTTTCGGTGGCCGGTACCCGGTTGAAACTAGGAAAAGGGTTTGGGACTTTTCCCGGTGGGCCGCTGCCATTGGTGGGCTGCTGCCTTCGGTGGGCTGCTGGCTCTGGCATAGGTGGGCCGTGGACTTTCACAGCGCCGCTGCGCCGGTACTGCATCCGCCGCCGCAAAGACCCGCCGTAGCCGGCGCAGCGCGCTGTGAAAGTCCACCACCGTTACGAGTCTCCGGCTGTAACAGTCCACTACCGCCCGCGAGGACCCAGGTTCGATTCCGGCCACTAGGTCCAAAAAATGTATTTTAAAAAATAAATAATAATCTCCCGTTCATTGCGTCCATTCGCGACCATTCGCGACCCACTTATTACATATCTGCGCCCCACCAGTGGGGCGTGCCCCACACTTTGAGAAACGCTGGGATTGAGGGAGTCGTATGTTGTACAGATTGTAAAGATCTTTGAGCCAAATTCTTGTTTTTGGGCTGTATAAATAAAATTGACTTGAAACAGTTGCTGATTTATGGCGCATTTCCACTACACGGCCTCGCTCGGTCTCACTCGGTATGGCTAGGCCTCGTTAGGACTGGCTCACTTTATGGCGCATTCCCATTACAGTTTAGGAACTGGGGTAGTATCTAACGCAGTGTAGGCGGAGCCGTGACGTCATCTTCAATGAGAACCCCAGAAAAACAACACAGCCGTTAGCTGTTAGCCCTCAAGCTCACAGCTCCTCATATCTGTTCAGAAACTAGACAAAAGTTAAACAAGTACAAACCACAGACTGCCTGTGTCATGGCAAATACAGTCGCTGGTTTATTTATGTCTGTATAGGCCGTTGTTGTGAGTGTGGACGGTCGGAGCATATATAATGTTAGCTTAGCCAAGCTACATTTAGAAAACATGCATTTTAAAAAGTTTTTCGCCTGCCGTCCGTCTGCAGACTTGTCAAAGCATTAATTCATGGTTTTTACTAACCGGTATCGGTATGTTGTTACTTCGGCATCATTTTGAAACGTGTATTACAATTAAATCACGGTCAAATATGTTCATCTTGTTATAGTTGTAGCCCCCTTGCCAGCGATTCTCTCTCTAGTTTAGCATACTCAGCCCAACTCAGCCTGGTTGTTGGCCCGGAAATAACCTCGATTTTATGGGGCCAGAAAACTGGGAAATAGTACCTGCTAGCCGGAACTACGCTAAGTGGAAACGCAACCAAAAACGGGCCCCGCAAGGCTCGGCACGGCACGCTTAAAGCGAGCTCCCCGCTGTAGTGGAAATGCGCCATTAGAGTACTGGCACCTTTTTTATTCCAATTCAAGCACATCGTATATCTACCGGGACCCCAACAAAAAGGAGCTGGCTTGGAGGAGAATAAGAACCCAGACACGACGGCATTTGTTGCTACGTTTGTAGGACTTCCACAGAAGGTACAAAGCAGCAATAGTTGTTATATCCTCCATAGTCAAGGACAGAAATAACCAAAACGATCTTGCATGGAAGTGTAAACAACCTCAACTGTCCGTCAACGGCGCAGCACGTCGACGGTATGCCTGTTTTGAATGACGCGATAAAACAAACTGCAAGCCGCGGTGAAACTTGAGCGATTGGAGCGATGCGAATATTCGCATCGCGTCCGGTGTGAATGCAGCATTAGTGTATCCACTTTCCTGCCCAATCACGATTGAGTTATTTCAAATGTATCATTTTTCAACTGTCCAACTGTCCATCAAATGTCCCAACTGCCATCTCACCTCTGGCTGCTGTGTAGGATGGATGTCAGCGGAGGAGAGTCTAACACTAGGTAAGTTATACAGAAACAAAACGTTTTTAACAAAGTGAGCAGATATACTGTCATAATGTGAGCAAGCTAGGGGTCTAAATAAATATTTTTTAACTTAAATAAATATGTTTTGCCAATGTTGAACAGCTAACTATTGTTTGAATTTAGCTGCCTGGATGACAATTATTTTCCTTTAGGCCGTTCTTCTTTTTTATTATATTTTAACTTAATGTAGCTTACACTCTTTTCTGTGACCATCATTCTTCAATCGGCATTATATTGATAGCATTAGCAGCTATATGTTTAATGCTATCTAGTTACTTTGGCTAGGTTTCATTGTTCGGCCAGATGTGGCGGGAAAGTGCGAGTGAGAAGACCGACAGAGGCTGCATTGATATACAGTCTATGGTTGATATACAGTCTCTTACAGTGCAATAAGTAAGTAGCACTAAAGTTATTTATTAGTAGTAAGTGTACACTACAGTTGACCTGTTTCTACCTGTAAAATACTCACTGACAACAGCAGAGAGATGTTTTTTAATACAAATAAAAAATATAAAGAAATACCCAGTCTCCAGGAGAAAACGCCACTGGAGGCTGAGCAGAATCTTCCCTGTGCTTCTCTAGAAGTTGTCTTTATGGGTGAAGTTAATTAACCTAAAATTACCATACTGCTTATAACTTATATAAGGTGTGTATTAATGGGTTTAACTAGAAGATGATAGATGATGGCATTTAATTGAATCTGGCATAATATGATTAGTCAACATCAGGATGCATTTGTCTTTTTCTTATAATTACAGGAAGCGGGAATGAGCAGCAAGAATCTGTTAAAGTCCTAGCAATTTCATTTAAGAATGGAAAGGAAATTAAAAGAAAAATCTACAGTGTCCAAAGCACAAACCATCTCCTGGAAGTAACAGGTGAATTTGGATTTGTCCTTGATAGGATTTTAAAACACAACACAGACTTCCAAGAGTTTATAGATATTGATAGAAGTGAGAACATAAGTAACTTTGACAGATTCCAAGTGCACTTTTCTGAAGCACTGGATCTTCAGCCTGTCCTAAGAGAAGTCTGTCAAACTCAGGTATACATTTACCATGCTTGTTAAATTGTGTTTCAGTAAATCACACAGGCCAGAACTTTACTTTGTGCTGTGCTTGCTCTTATTGTTTTGTTCAGCCTACACAAGAACCAGTTCTTCTGAATGGCCTTAGTGATCTAAAATTCCAGAAGTATTTGATGAACTGCAAACTAATGGCATTCTTACCAAGAAGACCAGGCTCAAACTTGTCAAAGTTTGCATCTCTGACTACTTGGTAGAGAGGCATGGGTTGTAAGTATATGAATATGAAATGTGTTTATATACAGATGTAGCACTCTAGAAAGGACTCCAGCCAACAGCTTCCTGCCAAAGACCCAAGGGATCCCAGTGGCTGGGAATGTTAAGCCCTCCCACTATTTTCCAAGAGAGCGTTGCCAGATTTTCAATTTCAGGATTTAACCATTAGATGGCGCTTCATTCACAAATACAGAAAGACAAGTTTCATGGACTTTCAGTACTTCAGTTGTGTTTTGAAGAGCATTTGAACACATATTTGTTATGGTTTTCACAGGCTACTACAGTATAACGAAAAAACATCAATATTTTAGATCAAATAAGGTATATCTAATCTTGTAATTCAATAATATATAGTCTTTATATATTAAATAATCATCATAATAATGTAAATGTTAACACTTCTTTATTTGTTATGCTCATACTTTTACCTTTACAATCATTTGCTTTAATATGCAGTATATTTTTTGTAATATCTTTTTTGGTGTTTGCTTCCTCCTGCTCCCTTTCGGACTCATACTGTATGATTTATTATTATTATTATTAATATGAAGATATTATTAAGATCAGATAAGATTTTACTTTATTGATTGAACATTTTTGTTTAGAGTTCTCTGCTGTCCCACGGTAATTGAGAAGGCTCACATTCCGACCATTATTTAAAACAATAGGTGCTTTCACACCGTCTACAGTTTGATTTGTATAGAGGGAGCTCTGTGGCTGAATGGCCGGCGATTAGGTGTGGCGCATTTATCATTGGGTGATCAGAGCTGCATGCCTGCCGTCAGATTTCATTTTTAAGATCCTAAAATAAATACAAATATATATTTTTTCTAATATTGTTGTGGTCACGTGACTTTGTTTAAAATCCAAGGGTGTCCAAACTTTGGTTTGAGAAGTGGGGGGGGGGGGACACACACACACACACACACACACACACACACGAAACAGGGGATCCTCCACAATTAAACATTTTTCCGATTTCATTTAAATTAAGTTAAAAAAGTTTGAGAACCACTGGCCTAGTCAATGCTTTAGGGCAGTGGTCACCAACCACAGTCGAGTGTGGTGCGGCTAGATCGTGCACCATCAAAAAAAAAGTAACAAAAGAAAAGTAAAAACAAATTAAATAATGTTTTTTTTTTTAAAGTCTTTAAATGAAAGCCTATCATCCACCACCCCGTTAGCAGGTGCCACTTGATTTACATGTCTTTGAGACATTCCCTGTCGCTCCCGAAAATAATAGACTGACTTAAACTACAACAAAATGAACATATAATAATACACGTTTCAAAATGATGCCGGAATAACTACATACTGATACCGGTTAGTAAAAACATGAATTCATGCTTGACAAGTCTGCAGACAAGACGGCAGGCGAAAAACCTTTTAAAATGCGTGTTTTCTGAATGGAGATCGGATCGATCAGGCTAAACTAACGTTGTAGCTGCTCTGTCCTCTCTCACAACAACGTCCTAAAGACAGAAATAAAGCAGAGACTGTATTCGCCATGACACAGATTGTCTGTGGTTTGTTCTCATTTAACTTTTGTCCAGTTTTTGAACAGATATGAGGAGCTGTGAGCTCTGTGTGCTAACATGTAACGGCTGATGTTTTGGTTTTCTGATTCAAAGTCAGTGACGGCAGGCTGAGATCCTCATCGCTGATTGGCTACCGCGCGAATGCGTCACTCGCATCAACCGCATCTGTCCGCGTCTTTATATTGACTTCATTTAATCGCGCTGCCCCCAAAGGTCACATCACGTCCAGTGTGAACGCACCAATGGTCTATGCACGGATAAATAATGTTTTTAGAATTTGTAAGAATTGTGTTAAAATAACTAATTTAATGTTAATGTTAAATGTTGCACTTGCATGAAGCTTCAGTGGATAAGCCTCAAAGTTAAAATGGCACTATGTTATCTGCTCACTGCAAGATGTTATTTTTTTCTTTGTTGCTGTCAACAAAATAATTGACTAATTCACTCAAAAAATGGAAAATAAGCTACATACATTTATATTTAGGATTGTAATGAAGGAATGAATGAAACTTAAAATGATAGGTATGATGTAAATATATATTTATCCTTTTTGACATGTTAGTTATGTTGTGTTCTTGGTTTAATCAAATTGGAAGTTGCACCAAATGATTTGATGTAATTCAGAATGCAATTCGCCTACATAAAAGGCCTCAAATTGGAAATACTGTCTGGGCTATCCTTTTCACTCAATTCTGCAATATGTAGATCTCACCTTTCACTAAGGCCGAGGTCGGGGATATTGGGCTTGAAAAGGTTGGTGACCACTGGTTTAGGGACAAGGAAATTATTTGTTAAAAATATTAGATAAGACGTTATATGTGCATAGTTTATGGGCGCTGTAAGCAATATAGGCATAGTTCTGTTAAGTTAAGTTAAGATAATAAGATGTACTTTGTTGATCCCAAATCGGGAAATTGTTTTGTTATGACATTTAAATCTTAAATTTAAATGCCAAGATAAAAGCCATTTTTAAAATGTATAAACTAACAATAGTTTAATATTTATTTGAGCGCACAATAGAAAGAAAATAATTGAGAGAAGAGAAAGCGTAACAGAAATATGGTGGGTTAAATACATGTGAACAGATGTTGCATTATCGTAACGGTATTGTTGCAGGCATAAAAATAACATGAAGTAACGGCACTTACACTTGTGTTGTGTTAAACTGAGCCAAATCATGTAAATTCATGTCTCAGCTGTGCCTGAATGGAGATGACAATAAATTAAAATGTAAAACCAAAAAAGCTGTTCTTGCTGACAGACATTACATCTGTCTCTCTTTTAATTGTATTGTGCTTATAATACAAATGTGTTGGATATCATGAAAAATGTTTCCAATAAATGAATAAAATGATTTTTGTCCACTTTGTTGTTCAGATATATCATATATTTGTAACTAGATGATACAATAATTGAAACAAAATACTGTATAAAACTGGGAGTGTTTCCCTTGGGTTTAATGTGTTATCTTACTCTGCTGTTAAACTGCTCTCATGTTAAGAAGCATCAGATCAGTGCATGCGCTGCAGCGTCCAATCAGTCCTATTATACTGTTTTACATCAATATATTATAGGTCTCAGATATATACAGAACATGTCTCTGAAGTGTTTGGCTCGAAATACCAAACAGACCATGCATTGTAGCATCCCATAATCCCCTCTGTTTCAGCCCTGTTTCAAAAGTGCTGATTCTCTGTCTTTTACTTTAGATGAAAATAAGGAGCCCCTCCCTACGCCCCTCTGAGAGACATTTGGTTAAAAATAACACAATAGGAGCTTTCACACCGGAGTACTTTTCCCCGTAATTTTCCCTTATACACTGAACAAAAATATAAATGCAACACTTTTGTTTTTGCTCCCATTTTTCATAAGATGAACTCAAAGATCTAAAACATTTTCTAAATACACAAAATAACCATTTCTCTCAAATATTGTTCACAAATCTGAAAAAATCTGTGATAGTGAGCACTTCTCCTTTGCCGAGATAATCCATCCCACCTCACAGGTGTGGCATATCAAGATGCTGATTAGACAGCATGATTATTGCACAGGTGTGCCTTAGAATGGCCACAATAAAAGGCCACTCTGAAACGTGCAGTTTTGCTTTATTGGGGGGGTCTGGGGGGGTCCGAAAACCAGTCAGTATCTGGTATGAGGGGTAGGGTTAGGGTTAGGGTTAGGGTAATGTTGTGAATCGAGTGGCCCATGGTGGTGGTGGGGTTATGGTATGGGCAGGCGTATGTTATGGACGACGAACACAGGCCATGGACGGAAGACTTTTTTGATAACGATTTCGGTTAGTTTCCGTTATCGTTCTCGTGTGGCTGCAGCCTTATTCCGGTGTGAACGCGATCTGCTCTTTAGTTCCATGGGGGAACTAAGTGCTGGGAACTAAGTATGGCAAAGTACTTGGTGTGCAAGCGGCTAATGGTGCTCCAGGAGGAGATTCAGGTGATAAGGTGGGGGGGGGGGGGGGGGGGGGGGGGGGGGGGGGTTACCTTGGTTGCTGATTGGAAAACATCGTTATGACATCATAAAGTGGCCAAAATCTGATCAGCTGATTTTCAGACAGGTTTTAATATAAATGGATCAGGATAAAAAGTGAGCTCATCTTTTTTCCTGAAACTTTCAGGATCTCTTTACACAGAGGGGACACATGTTTATGTATAAAAGACATGAAAACGTGGATTTTGCATAATAGGTGACCTTTAAGATGGCGCGCAAAAATCAACTTCCGGTGAGAGCGAGGAAATTATGAATAAGTGACTGGAGATCGACCCATCGACTACCATGAGTATTGTTTCAATCATTGGATAGAAATGACATGGTAGTCCCCAAGACTTCAAAATTGACCCACAATTCATCAAAATTAGCTGACCGGGAGTACAAATATGACCACCTTTTTAGTTAAAACTGCCATTTTGTATGTGAGCACATACAATGCCAATGTTCTCCATTATTCATTTTTTACAGTAGCATAACATTGTGTAAGTTATCAATACAATCATTTATTATTGGAGCTTGGTGAAGAAACACTGTGGGAAAGCAAGCTATTCACATTTTACTAAAGCATCAGATGACACCTTCAGCCAGAGCAGCATGAGACAATATCCTTCTGTACTTCTGAACATAGGCCTATGTTGTAGCTTGCTTTCGCACAGTGTTTCTTCACCAAGCTTTTCTACTAGGCCTTTTTCTGCAAAAGAAAACCCTAAATCAGTATTTGTACATCAGCCTTCATTTTCGGGCCCTGCAATCATTTTCCTTTTTATTTTTTACAGTTTTTTAAATGCGACAAAAATCAGCAGTATTCGTGACAGAGGGTGTTTCTCAATGTCGAGGAAAGCTGCTCCAGAGCCACTATTTCAAGGATACAACGTCATCGAGTCCTGCCGAAGGACTGTTCCAATGTCCAGGATACTTGGAATTCTACCGAGGCCGGCATACTTCGTTGCGGGAAATTTCGAGGCTGCACATGTGTAGACTCTGCGGTCTTAAAATCCCCACAATGCTTTGCGCATGGACCAATTTCCCAAATCTTTGGTGGAAAATGTAAGGCGGGACCTCTCATATGACGCACACACTTGCTAGCCTGTTCCATTATGCTTGCCTCGCTTCTGAAGGAACTCACTCAGAGGTACATGTGCTACCAAGCAAGCCTCCTCGACATTGAGAAACACCCAGAGAAGTGAGATTAGACTGTGAAAGGATGGCGGAAGACTGGAGTCTGGCGGAAGACTGGTGTGGTTGTCAAGGCGACCGCTAACGTGGTGCATTGCTAAAAGAAACTAGCTCATTTAGCAAGGCTCGATGAGAAAACACCATACTAACTGTCAGGAAACAACTTAATCTGTCACTTTACCAGTGCTAACCCACACACGCAGGGCCGCCCCTCCCTACAGGCCAATCACGCAGGCTGCAAGGGGCCTCGCCTTGCGCAGGGGGCCCCGACCAGAGGGCCTCAGCTGCTGTGCGCAGTTATCCGCTCAGTTCTCCGCGCACACCCCGCGAGAGTGAGAGGTGACAAGGGGAGCACGTCTGTAACCCAACACCGTTGCAATGAATCGACATCTGACCAATCACGGCTTTGATACGGCCACTAGTGCAGGTGAAGAGATGTCGGTGAAAAGACAGTTTCAGTCCGGCGCAAGCAAGAGGGAAAAAAAAAAAACATGAAGAAACTAGAGCATCACTCGAAGGTGGGTTATTGTGTGAGTCAAATGTACAACTTGCGAATGTTGTATAAGTCAAATTGCCATTTGCCATATTAAAACATCAGCTGCAATTCACGACATGAAGAAGGCAGTCTCTGCAGAGCATATAGGCTAATGGAGATGCAGTTATTTCCAGCATTCTTTATTTACCATTCATTCAAGTATGTTATGCCTTTTATCTGCTAATGTACAGGAGGAAGAGTGATACACTGTCTGTCTAGTTGGCTTACATAACAGTTAAAGTTTACAGCCTAAAAAACATGGAGCATTTTTCCCCCTTTTATTCATTTTTATGTGAATTTGCACATTTCATGGTGACGCTCAGCCTCTCCCCTTAACTCCTAACAGTCATCATCATGTCAACCACAACACAGAGAAATACTGATAGAAATGTGTGTTTAGTTGTTGATACATTGCTGACAGAGGGAACTACGTTTGAATACAGATTTAAGAAATATCAGTTTTAGCATAAGCATGTTTTGTCTTGACTATATTACAACTATATTATAATAAAATAATATAGTATTTATATTATTGAATTGATGATTATTATTATTAGTAGAGTTTATTTGCATTAATTATATTTTAATCTTTTTGAGGCTAGTATTTGGCAGGAAATGCAGACGTATTCACCTGTAAACGCATACTGAACGACATACATGCACATTTACCTCACTGTATAACAAAGTAACTGTGTTGATAATGATAATAAACAGGAATTATATTTGCAAAGTAGCCTACTTTGTTTCCCAAAAAAAAGTTCACTCCTGTCGGTTGGGGAGGCTCATCTCACAATGTCGCTTGGGACCCCAAGTTGGTCAGGGGCGGCCCTGCACACAGGCCACACAGTAGACAGCTTGAAGTGTACTAGCTTTTGAGACAGCGTACATGCCTGATTGCCTGTGTGTAGTTAGCCTATATGCTAACGTGTGTCAGTTTAATGCAGGGGTGGGGAACCTCCGGCCTCCGGGCCGTATACGGCCCGCGAGACCATTTCGTACGGGCCTCGAGGTAATTTATAAACACACGCAAAAAAGAAAAGAAATCTAGACCGCAGAATAATTAGAGCGCCTATTTTTCCTGGCCAAGGTCAGTGTCCTTGAACACAACACGAGCCTAACGTGTCATCACGTGGTATATGTCTCGTCTGACAGGGGTGTAGTTCTAACCGAGAGCACCAGAACGAAGCTCCGGGCCGGGACTTCACAAATTGCAATACCCATAAGGAGCTGTACACTTGCCGCAGTTTTTGCGTGGCTGTGTCTTTAGTTGAAAGCCCAGTGGCGATCTGTTCATCTGTCATTCTGATCATACAGTCAATAACTTTGTTGTTATTAGCATCTGGTTAGCTAGCTATGCTAACGAATATAAGAAGCTTTTTCTACAACCAGTGAGGTAAAGGCACATCTTTATATGATCATTATAGTTATAAAACAATAAGAGAATAAAGTAAACAGGTATAAAATACTATATGACAGTAAAAAAAAGTTATTATTAAACAAGAATACAGTTTTAAAGGAGAGTGATTTGTAAAATATCCATAAAGAAAAAAATCTGCTTACAGTTTTGTTTCATATGGGTGTTGAGAAATGTATCCATAGATCTATTAATTGTATTCTCAAAGTGCACCAGATTGATGCTTTTAACTTCAACATTAAAAAAAAATCTTCCTGGTGGTGCATGCCCCCAAACCCCCCTAGATGAGGTTAGACCCCCCCCCCCCCCCCCACTTAAATTGGATATGAAACTAAATACATTTGCACACATCTTGTGTCCATATATTTCTGTTATGATGGTCATGCCACGGTGCATGCATGCGCGGGTCTTGGTCAAATATCTGGTTTAAGAGGTTGCTTTTTCTTTGCACAGCATGAAAGAAAGGCAAATCAATGGGCTGTGATTTTACTTTTTTAAGCAGACGTTGACTTCAATAATTTGTACGGCCCTTGAAGGATGTTGTAAAAATTGAAATGGCCCTTGAGAAGAAAAAGGTTCCCCACCCCTGGTTTAATGGAACACAAGAGAGAAGCTGCATGCTGAATGATGCATTCACTGTCGGATAACATGCAGGTAACTACTAATGTAGCCGGACTGGGGCAACGAGTGTCAGTAATAACATGTCAAAGCTTACTAACGTTAGTTTACGTTAGCTGACTTAAATTGGTGACAGTCAGGGCACGTTTATCAGCCACGTGACCTAATTGTAAAGTGGTGTTTACTAATAAGGCAGTAGCCTATGTCATAGTGTTAGCTGCCTGACAGTTCATTCATAGCATTCAGGAATGGATGCATCCATGCGGATGTATTCAACTACGGTCATAATTTAGTTTTGAAATCTTTAAATAAATGCTTTCATATAAAATAATTGATGGAACAAAATCTATAAAGGCACATTAGAGAGTTTCTTTTTTACTGTAAGCATTAAACGCGGGGCTTTCCTCTGCTAGCAGGCAGTGTGCATCGGACTGCTGTCATTAGAAGGCTGTGGCCAGTTAGCAGAGTAGCAGCCGACCTGAGAGTCCCTGCCATGGTAAATGAAAGCGAGACAAAGCTGCAGGAGACAATGCTGCTTCTGATCTTTGCTTTTTAAATTACACATTTCGCTTCCAGAAACCTATCCCCCTCCGTCTCTTCCATCTCCTCTGTCTCCGTATCACTATTAACCTTCCATCGCATTCCGTGCATGTTGGAGACAGCCCCCATACCCCTCCCCTCCCCCAAATGACACTACGGCTGGCTGTACCTGAGCCCGAGCAGCCTGCAGCGGGCTGATGCAGAGCTGCAGCATTGTTACAGCCGCTCAGCTGCACTGATGCCCGGCAGCAGCACCGTGAGGAGCCCGGCTTTGGACACCGGAGCTTACCTTGCTTTGGCCGATCTGTCGTAGCCCCATCCCGTCCCAGCCCCGAGATCTCCGAAACCTGCAGCGGGGTAATTCCTCTCCATGAAAGAAAGGCTGGATGAAGATGGGCAGATAGTGAGGGGGAGGGGAGGGAGGAATGTGTTCTCTTCTCTGCGCTCGCTTCTGTTTATTTCTCCGCTTCACGAGCCTGCAGACTAGGAGGAATGGAGGGAGAAGAAGGGATGGGGGGGGGTCACAGCAGCCAGGAGCACCTCCTCCCTCCTCTCCCCATATATCTCACTGTCTATTGTCTTCGGTGCTCAGCTTATGAGTCGTAGAACAGATGCTCTGCGTTCTTAAGCAGCTTTAATAAGAGAAGCAGTTACACATCCAGCCGGCAGCTGCGCACACACACACACACACAAGCTACTTTCGATCATTTTGTTCACAAGACGCCATTTTTTTTAAGAAATGACTGGGCTGGCGTTCATCCTCTCACACACACACACACACACACACACACACACACACACACACACACACACACAGCAGTATTGTGACAGACAGTTAAAATGCAGACTGGTGAAGGAGCTCAGTGGTATTGCTTGAATAGCGTGCTGTGGAACAGCGTGTGAAGGAGGATGCTGACATCCTGCTCTTTGGGTGTATCTGCACATGGACCTCACCTGTCTGTTTCGGCCTGACAACACTTGCAAAAAGACTGGAGGCATGTGTAATTGTTGTTTAATTTATTACATAAAACATGCTCAGTTTTCTTGGAAAAAACAATTCTCCCTATGAAAAGATTCTCGTCTTTTGTTGCTTCGTTTAGAAATACCTTACAAACACAACACAGTTTGGTGTACAGTGAAACCACAAAAATGAACCGCACCCAAGTGTAGTATACGCTTTGTTCATCATTCTGTCAGTAGCGTCCTTTCGGTCCTAACTTTACTTATAAATACAGTAAGTAGTTGACTCAAACCCCCGGTGCCCACCACAGCTCCAGCAGAGGCTCAGACCGCTCTCTCTCCGTCCCCGGGATCAGCGGGTTCTGAGGGCGCGCCCCTGTCAGAGAGAGGAAACATTTGTGAGAGGGCTCACACAGCAGCGTGTTGGAACAAGACAGAGCTGAAGCATACTGTGGACCACTTACGGCCCGTCCACACAGCGGCGTGCGTTGACGCTTCACCATTCACTTTGAATGGGGTGACGTCACTTTTCGCCGAACTGCATTGTGGGAAGCGACGCGGAGCGTTGCTGGCGTGGCTCGCTGCAAAAGTTGAGCAATGTTCAACTTTTGAAGCCTCGGCAGAAGCGTCAGACAATCAAATCATATGCCAGTACAAGCTCTAGCCAATCAAACCGCTGCTTGTGTGTCAGGGGCGGGAGATTCATGTGATTGGTTGTTGGTCGAGTTTCAGACACGCACGCCGCTGTGTGGACGGGCCGTGAGAGCTCCAACAGACTTAAAGTAAAAGTGTAGACGATGTTGGATGATCAGAATGGTAAGCGGGCCAGGTTTTTGCGGTATTAGGATATGGGAAAAACTATCTTCAATGAAAGATGTATTTTTTTAACATACAGTACATTTTGGAGATAATGTAGGTTTGTCATTAGGAGATTTCTTTCCAGCTTCACCTGTATGCTTTTATGGTGTTTGGCTGGATCTTGGACCACCACACAGGCCTGATCCATGAAAGATGCATGTCCATTCTGTAGCATCCCTTACCCTGAATAAGGTGGTGGGGGGGGCATCATGTTGCCCAATGCGGATCAGAGCCTCATTGTAGCTGGGTAAACCTGGGACCATGATCCCAGCCAGAGGCACGGTCTCTGGGGCCGGACGGCCGTCTGCTGCCATCCTCACTGGAGCTCTGCACAGAGGAAACACACACACTCAGTTACCGTCACGCTGAGTGCTTGTGCTAGAGAGTGAGGTCAAACATTAGGATCTCTCCTGTTGTTAGGGGGTTTGACTCATTATTACTGTCTGTCTGTTTAAGTTATTTTACTATGCTTTGAGATGATCCCTGATAATGTTGTGTTTTGTCTTTTTACTTCAGTCAGTTATTTTTTACAGACTAAGAGATTTGTTGGCCAGGCACCAGGAAGGACATTGATTGATAAATGTATTAATGCAGGATGTTATTAGGTTGCATATACCATTTTACATTGTAATACATAGAATAGAATACAATCAAAGATCAAGATTATTATCTTCACAAGAAATAATAGCCGGACATTTCTTTTGCAGTTAAACTTAGAGGTTTCCTTAGGAGAACAATCATATTTACTTTTTGTCCCATGACTCCCTCCTAACAGAAGGTTTAAAAGATTTTTTTTCAGAAGCTGCTATATGGCAAGTGACCTTCCTGTAGTACCTCGAGCCTGCAATCAACATTCAAATATTTGGCACTCATTTTTGACCAGCAGATCTCAGGTTTTGGACATTCTTGAGTCATGCTAGTTAGAAGGTCACGGGGTCCGGGTAACTGAACCCAGACATATCATTAGAAGAGGATCCTTCAGATACCACATCCGTTAGGAGAGTTAAAATGTTATGGCCTGAGACAAAGTGCTGGTTGGAAGGCCTGAGGGACCAGGGGTTACATTGGGATTTGATATGTGGGGGGGCTCTGTGTGGAGGTATATACGCAAAATACTTGTACGTGCTTGTATTGGTCTGGCGTACTAGAATAGTTTTAAATATGTATGTGAAAATCTCAGTTCATTTGTAGGGCTGCGCGATTATGGCCAAAAGTTTGCTGTATATCTCACGGTAAACAATTTGACCATCACCACATTCTGTGATATTATGAGCGATCATAACTCAGCTTTATGCACACGCATACATTTAGCATGGTTTAAGAAATGGGCTCCGTGTTACAGGACGGGTCTGGTGGTTCTGCAGCACCGCCGCAGACTCTGCACGGAGGATTAGCGGAGTCCGGCGGCGGGGGGCTGCAGCTCCTGATCGAAGCAGAGACACACGCTCACTAAGCCAACAAACTATAGCCAGTCACAGAGTTCTGCTATTTTAAAGTATCGACCATAAATATAGTCTCTGTCAAGAACGAGAAGTTTTAACATATATGTAAATACAACTATATATATATATATATATAGTTTTTGGAAAACCTATGACAAATGTGCGAGGGCGATGACGTCAGATCGTCCTATGTGCCGGGCCCAATTTAACCCCTGTGAGGGACTACAGTTATAATTGTATTCACTTTAATATAAGTTAGCTGGATAAAAGCGCGCCTGTGTGAATGTTCACATCAGGGTGAACTTCTGGGGCTGACCTTCGTCCTCTTTTGTTCTTGGCTTTGTAGCAGTAGATGCCCAGCACAGTGGCAAAAACAGCAGACACCAGGACGGCCAGGATCCCGGCCACCAGCCCTGACACATCCACTCTGGGAGCATTCGCTGCAAAGACAAACACCACTAACATCACACCATTGCTTCATATTAACCTCTCATACCATCAGTCAGCTCTGAGTTAGGGAATGAGAATGTGAGGTCATCAACGTGAACTCGTCCATCTTTGGAGGATAGTGGCGACCTGCCTCCTGAACCTGTACAGCGAGCGGAGTGGCCATAACTTTTCACTTTAACGTTTTAAACATGGTCAGTAAGTTATGTTGTGTCTCAGGCTTTAACAGCCACTCCTATGACCTAAGAACAAAACAAAGACCATGGGATTACATTGTATTCTTCTAAACTAACAGGTAGACGAGGGAGACGTAGAAACCTCAGCAAGAGACACTGAATGTGTTGAACTAGAGGACCACAAATCACTACACTGGGAACGTGATTTAAAACAGTCGCAGTATGACATTAATTATGCATGATAAACTGATGTTTTGTTAGCATAGAATCAGCTGTCTTACCTCTGTCCGGATGACTCAATAGTTGTCATTAAACCTGTATTTGTGAATGTCCTGTACACCGCCATTTGTGAACTTGACATTGGCCATCACATTTTTATTTTTTTTAATTACCTAGGTAATAGACACTTACTCTAAACACCAGAGAGGACCGACATCAGAGACACTGTTCATGCTTCTCTTAATTCATACGGGCATGTGTTATTCATTAACCCCTCTTTTGTGGTTATTTTTCTTTACTTGCTTGTAACGCGCTTTGAACACTAGGAAAAGCACTTTATAAATAACATGTATTATTATGATAAAAAAAAATTATATAACGCTCACTCTGTTCCTGCCCAGAGCTTCTCTTTGTAATGGCATATATATTTTGAGCATACTATTAATTTTGATGCAAACTGCTGACAGATCCCGGGAACACTGATATTGACGGCTGCTGCCGTTGATAGACGCTATCCTCCAAAGATAGCCTTGATGCCCCCAGCGGCTCCCATTCCCTATTGCAGAAGTTTGTTCCCGATTTGTACAAAAGTATTTTAGGTGAAAAACCAAACCAATCACTTCCTGAAACAATCTGTCTATTCCTCGGTTCAGTTGGGAGTGAGTGGTCATTTGCAAACTATATCTTATCCGATTAAATTCAGAGCTCATTGGTTCAGATGGGAACGTGTGGCAGTGTTTGTGTTCAGTTAGTGGGACACTGTAGATGAAGCACCAAGCATTAATATCATTCACAGCTTGTCATGATCTGTCTGTGTTTTATTTTGTATTGTCAAGATCTGTCTTTGTTTTCCCGTTTTACTTTGAAAGGTGTTCAGCCCCTGTCTCATGTCTGCATTTGCTTCCTGTCTGTGTTTTCCCTCCTGTCTGATTGTGTTCACCTGTTGCCTAAATGACCAAAGATACACTCTAATAATGTGTTGCCGCATTCAATTGTACCCCCAAATAAAAATGGGGGATTTAAAACAGGCACTGTGACCAAATCGGGAACTTAGCAGATATAATAAGTAACATTAGCTATACAGAAATTATACTAATCATAATTGTAATTATAACAACACGTGTTGATATGCATGTATTTTGAACAAGAAAACACAACATTGAATGAATGAAGACAAATTCCAAGCGTTCAACTACAATCATGAAAATCATTAATCTTTTAAGAAATTACCTTGGCTGTCGACATAGCTCTTCCAAAATATTCCCTAAAATTGGAGAGGAAAGAAACATTATTAGTTATTGTTTGATTAAAGCAAAAGTGGGTTATGTACGGAGCCCTGGAGGGTTCATAGACAGAAAAATAAATAAAACGAGGCCACATTTTATTAATTTGTGCGCATAATATACTCTCTCGTTCGCACAAGATAATTTCTCATTCGCACGAGAAAGTTACCGGTGCGCTAAGTCGGACGTGGAGCACACAGGAGACAACCGTTTCATTGCAGACTGTTATGTGTATGTGGAGAAATGGCAGTGCATACATTATTTGAGATATATTTCAAACTCTGACTTCATTTTAGAGACATTTCGGCCAGGGGTGTAGAGCTATTTGTTTAAGCACCGGATCTGCAAAACCAACCCAGTCTCACAAAAAAGTGTGTAAGAACTACGTTGGTCCACAACTTGGGACGTAGTATTTCTACAAAAATGCCTCTGAAATTGTAAGATCCCTACGTTTTTTTTCACCATTCATTCCAATGGCTATGTCACGTGATCTTTACATTTTTCCCTGCAGAAAAAAAAAAACATGGTCGAACTTCGTTTTATTCTTGGTGTAAAATGCCTATTTTAAGGTTAGTTTGGCCATTAAAATGCGTTTTGATGTCATTTGATGCGAGAAATATGAGTTGTTATTTCAGATTATGTGTGCAGTGGATGTACATGATCTTTAGTTTGCTAGTTATTACGAAGATTACTTCAGGAAATTGTGTCTATACAACGTTTTCATTGTTACCAAGGTGGTTGCTAGGGACGCTGCTATCGATATTATTTCTGTTATGTTGTGTAACTGTTTAATGGTGTTATCTTTATTGCTACCCCGTTCCCCGTCAATTTATAGTGTTGGTGCACAGCGCAAACGTATTAGTTTAACAAAATCCGCATCTAAAATTGTGGCACAGATACGTCCCAAGTTGTGGACTAACGTAGTTATTACACGTTTTTTTGTGAGACTGGGTTGGCAAAACAGGAGAGTCTGTGAACCAGTCTGCCTTGATCTATGAATTCATGTCCGTGACTCTCACAGTATCGCTATCTGCGCGCAGAGAGCTGTGTCTTTTACTCGCCGCCTTCACTGTGTTTACCTTCATTAGAACAGCTGAATAAAGATCGAGGCTGCTACGTTTATAACCCCACACACACACACAGCATAAACAGCATGTAAACAGCATTCCCACTATATGTTATTCTGCGGACAAAAAGTTTATTATTCTGCCAACTTATTTTGCCGCGCTTCTTCTCCCGCATTGAACATCGCAGAAACTCCGTTCAAACATCAAAACGTTCAGCTCGGTCGGGAATCGATGGCTATTACTTTTCTCATTCATAACTTTCATAATTCCAGAGATACATCCCATAATACATCACATTTGTAACCATTGAAGTAAATGGAGAAATTCTTCAGACTTGAACAATCTTCATGCGACTTCAACTGCTAACTGTTCATTCATACTTTCACTCAGAAACCTCATTCCAACTTCCGTTATATTTTCCGTTGATAAAGATAATTCTGGAGGAGTATTGGGACGCCTGATTGGATGGCTGTCAGTGTTTAAACTTGGTGACCACTCTGAAATACGATATGATGCGATGCGATATACTTTATTGTCCCCATAAGGAACTTTGTTCTGGACTCCGTCCTGCAGTTCCACAAACACAATACACAGACAATGACAATGGCAATGACAATGACAATGGCATGGGCGGACTGGGACTGAAAATCAGCCCGGGACTCTAGACCGGCCCACTTCGGTACCGCAAGTAAATACCGCTAGTTAATTGTCGACGGGGGAGGGGGGTGGTGCTAGTGACTTATCCGACCGGCCCACCTCGGTACCGCAAATAAATACCGCTAGTAAATTGTCGACGGGGGAGGGGGGTGGTGCTAGTGACTTTTCCGATCCGGCCCACATCATCCGACCAGCCCACTTCAGTACCGGCCCATCAGGATTCGTCCCGAACGTCCCGATGGCCAGTTCGCCTCTGGACAATGGCGACCTATTGCACAACCCTCATGGCCAACATTTAAAAGTATATAATATCACATGTGAGTGTTGAGCAGCTCAATGGACAGACAGAGGCAGGAAGGACTGCTTATAGCGGTTCAGCCTGCTCTTGGGAACCCTGCATCTTCTACCAGAAGGGAGGAGCTGGAGTTCTGGGTGGAGAATGTGGGGGTATGTTTTTTAACCCCCATAACTTTCAGAGCAGTCTTCACCAGGCTAGCGATCTGTGACTTCAACTGGACTGTCAAGTTACCATGCCAATACAAATACAATGCAAAATAGCAAATGTAACAATGTACTGATAATAACTACAGCCATGCCTTTAGTCATTAGGCATGCCTTTAACTAAAGCCCCCCACCCCCTGATGTCTGCTCTGTCCCCTCTCCTGTAAGCAGTGTAGGTGTACAGAGACAGGGCCTTCCGGAGCATTACCGTCTGGGTGTCGTCCTCAAACACCTCCCTGGCCTCCTCATAGCTGCACTGCTCCTCCACACACTCCCGCTCCAGATTGTCAGACACCACTATCTCAAAGTCCCAGCTGTTATAGAGCAGAGAGCGGGACAGGAAGGAGGACGCGGCCTGGCCGTCCAGCAGCACTGCTGCAGGACACAGGACACAGGACAGTCATATCAGTGAGGAGACATTTTTAAACTCTGGAGTGCTCTCACCTTTTAATGATCTACTGAGACCACAGACTCACAGACTCACAAGGTCGCTAGAGAAAACCAATATGATACTACAGGATTATAATTTGTGTTATGTTCATCACTTTAATGTTAAATCTAGTAAATGAGATGCTCATTTATGTTTTTGATGTATATATATATATATATATATATATATATATATATCTCTATATATATATATATATACGGCTGTGACGCTTGTAAGTTTCACCAATAGAGTTATATCTTAACCCTTTCATAATATATAGATTATTTGTTGATCATACTTTGTAATATAAATAACAATCTTAATCTTGAGAGTAAAGCTGTCAGCTAAATGTGATGAAATAAAAAGTATAATATTTGCATTTGAATTGTAGAGGAGAATAATGAAAAAGGAGATACTCGAGTAAAGTCTCTTTAAAATGTAAAAACAGTACAGAACAGTACAGTACTAGGCGAAGGTGCTGTTCAACAATGCACACATATTACAAGTGCCCAGTTTTATATATGAGATACAAACGTCATAATGGTGTTTTTTCTTTTGGTGGGTGCAGTGTGTCTGAGAGGAGGGTTCACCTGGAGCCGGTCTGGAGAGCACGGAGCAGCAGGTCAGCTGAAGCAGGGCCAGCAGGGTCAGCCCGGGGGGCCACCCCCCCCCCACAGCGGCCCTCACAGCTGCCATCACAGCGCTACACTGCAGGAAGTGAGCAGAAGAGCCTCAGCCGTAATGGATCCACGCCTGTTCAGACAAGCCAGTCACCTCCTCCTCCTCACTATGTGAGTGTCTCTTAAAGCTTCCAGGAAGAAAACAGCACTAACTCTTTCAGATTCACAAAGACATGGAGGTAAACTTCTTCGTGCTGTGTTTCAGTTGAAACCGTAGTGAGATGTGCTGTTTTCCCAGAGGAACGTCACATTACAAACCTGTTGGACAGCATACCAGCTGGAGGGAGGAACCTCCACAAACCTGTTTCACTGTCCACACACTGCCTGTTTACTCACTTGTTTGGCCCACCAGTTACAATATAGCAGGAACAATGAAGAGCAGCTGATTTGAAAAAACAAACTCAGAGACGGCAGTGCAGAACCTCTGTATAGTTTAAATCTCCTAACAATGTTGTCCATTTTAGACAGAGGCTTATTATATTTACAGCCCTTAATAACATCCATTTTCTGGGCTCAATTACATTACATGTTACTTGTTAGACGCTTTTATCCAAAGCGACTTACATACTCAATACTGTAGGCAATCCCCACAGGAGCAATTTAGGGTGAAGTGTCTCAGGGACACAACGACATGCTGACTGCAGTGGGGTTTGAACAACAACGCACTAGTCCACTGCGCCACAGCCTCCCAATATGTGTCTTGGCCGTTTTCGTTGTGATCGCTAAATTCCCCTTGTTTATAATAATCACCGGTCTTTCAGCAGGATACTGTAGTGATTCAAGTGTGATTTTAGCAAACGAGTGTTTTTGTTTTGAAATCACTTCCGTGAGTTTGGCCCGGCCCCTCGCTCCAAGGACCATTTGACCATTTAGTAAGGTAAAAAACAAAAAGCAAAAAGGCCTCTCAGACAGTCTTCCGTTTACGTGTTTAATAAAGAAAAACAATTGGATGGTAGATACACGGATGATATCGTTTTATTTTTGAAATTTATTTTATTTTGCTTGACTCAGTTTTTTTTTCTTTTAAACTCATAGTTTTGCTTTATTCTGAGAAAGTGTTGCCTTATCTTTATGATACAAAACTAATCCCATACATTTCGGCATCTTGCCTATCGCAGCTTTGTAAGCTGGTGCCGGGGCTTTTTAGGACGAGGCATCAGAGTGGTCATCCCGTCATGTGTTGTCCGCCAGATACGCCAGGAGTTTCCAGAGGCCTGTACTACAAAGCTGGATTTTGGCTTAGCCGGCTAACTTCAGGGAAAGCTCGGGCTTTCCGGTCCTACGATCTCCATGGTAACTTATGCTGAGTGGCTAACCTGCTCCGGAGCAGGTTAGGTGGCAGGCTAAGAGATCAGCCTATAAAAGCTCCGCCTATCGACCAATGAAATCTCTGTGAAAATGACGTCGGCATTTGTGGATGACACTGTGGAGCTCAGATTGTGAGAGGCGCTCTCAGGCTGGAGAGGATATTTAGGGAAAGAATAAACCCTTTGGCTTTCCCTGAAGAGTATTTGTATGAAAGATACAGGTTCTCGTCAGAAGGGCTGACTTATCTGTGTCAGCTCCTCGAGCCATATATTGCTAATGCCACACATCGGAGTTGTGCCCTTACAGTGCCGCAGACGTATGTATTGCTTTGCGATACTTTGCAACCGGCAGTTTTCTTTATGCCGTGGGGGATGCAGAGAACCTAAGCAAGAATACAGTCTGCAGTGCTATTCATAAGGTCGCACATGCTCTGACAGGGCTCGCACAGACCTTTATTGTGTTTCCTGGCTAGGGGCGGATCTAGAAAAATATTCATGGAGTGGCAAGAGGGTGGCAGGAGAATTTCAGGGGTGGCATCCCCTGGCAGAAGTATATGCTGATTTAATCGCAGTCATATCAATTAATGTTAACTTGGAAAGCCACAATATTGATATTTTAACTGAATAACATAGGTGACATTATTGTGGCACATCAGTAAAGCCTTACATATAAATATATAAGGTGGCAGACATAATTGAATGAATTTTAACTGACCAATAACTGAATGAGTTTGACTCTTAGACCAGCAGGGATACCCAGTGGCGACTGGTCATTAGGGGCAGCCCCACCTAATGTCAGCAGAAAGTATTACAAATAATGATTACAAAAGAATGCAAAGAAATGCAAAAAAAACTGATTTGTCTGTACATTGCTGTTGTAGTCTGTGTTCTTCTAATTAGTGTCTACAGTGTGTGTCTATTGAGCTGTTTAGAGCCATGTGGGACAAAACCCGATCATGCCCTTCTCTCTCACTGTCTAAGTGAATGGTGACTGTAAAAACTACACTGCGCATGCTCAGAGTATTGTCCTATTTAATGTGTGTGGCAAAAAAATAATGACCATAGGGGCACTGAGCTGCCATCCCCACCATACGTCATCTCACATAATTCAGAGCTGATTGGCTGTAAGTGACACATCCTAAAACCCGGAAGTAAGCTGCACAGTTACCCTCCACAAAAAAGCAATGATATTTCTCCATGGGATTTTAGAAAATAGCTGGAAATAAGATCCGTGGGAAAGGTAGCTGTTAGATAAATGCACGTTTTGTTCAGCCGGATAATATCCACATGTCTACCCTACTTTTATAATTTTCTAATCATAAATCTATTAGATGATAGACTTTTGAAACTACAAGAAGATAAGGAGGACTTTTACAAAAAAGTAATAGAGATTTTTGTCCAGAGGGATAGGCAAATGGACTTCATCTTCAAGTCAAGGTAAGACCGCAATTTTATTGAAAATAGGATCTTACTAAGAGAGAACAATTCAATATTTAAATGATAAAATTACCTTTTTTGGGTATCCTTTTGTTGAACTGTCTGTTTAGAATTAATCTAAGCATCAGACAAAAAAAGATTTTGAAAATAATATTATATTTTGATTTAGGTCCAAATATAATATTTGTAAACCTGAAGAGTCAGTGCCAGTGCCTCACCAGCCATGAACCTCACTGCACGTCACTGCAGAAGCTTATATATAGACATCTACGTTTTTTGTGCCCCACCACTTTTGTACATATAAAAACGCCACTGGGGTACCAAATCTATGCAGACTGCTGCAATAAGTATATTAATTAACTGTCTCGTCGATGTTTGTCTAAGTTAATATGATACTATTAACAATCATATTATTCCTATCAGCTGTCAATCACTGTTATGATTCACATATTCAGTGTTATTATTAAATAAACTATATTTTTTGGAGGAGTTAATGATGAATGTTCCACAAGATGCTTGCTCACCCTGCTTCAAATTTGAAAGACAAGTAATTACTATCATATATCAAAACAATCAAAGGAACAGTTCAGCGCCCCACAACTTCATTGCAAACACTTACTACCTTGACTTTACATCAGAAAGAACAAACATTAAAGAAGTGACTAACTGCATCAGTTAGGGTTAAAAAACGTGTATTCAGCTAAAACATATACATCGCTGCAGTTATTATCCAGTGGAAAGTCCATACCAACTGGCCTAGTTAAATCAAAGTGGTTACTTTCTTTTGGCTGGGCAGTGTAGTTTTACACACCGTCTTATTTTACGTTATCAGGACTTGAAACTGTTTTTTGGGGGCAGAGCCCCACAAAGAAAAAATATATATACACACATAAGGTTATCATCTTAACAGTTTTTTTATGCTCATCGAGTCATCCGTGAGCAGAGCATCAAGTTGACATGTCTATTACAGCTGAATGCGGCAATTACCATCTTGTTCAGCAAAACGCCTCACAAACTGAGTAAGATCAACAGCTTTAGTGGGTTTTGATTCAATGCTGAGTACAGCCAAACTTGAAAGTCTCTTCTCTGTCATTGTAGATCGCAAATACCTCATTCCTTCCGTCTGCTTGGATCCGAAATGCTTCTCGTTTTGCGCTGTCAAATGAAATCATATTTCCATGCTCGCGCCAGGGCCGGGGGAGGGGTTACAAGACTTGCGTCTTGTGCTGCATTCACTTGCACTCGGACATTAGAGACTTTCTCTCATTAATTGTCCGATGAGCCACAACTTTTCTTTCAAAACAAAGCTGCCAACTAGAGTGGCAAGGCATTTTTCTGAGGTGGCAGCTGCCACCCCGTTGAACCGCCACTGCCTGGCACATGTCCCACGCAGACGATCAAAGAGGGATTTTACAGCATGGCAGGTATTGATATGTGATTATATATTACAGTGAATGTTGTTCCTATGACGTACACTGTTGTATAATAAATGAAGCCTATTTCATAGGGTTTCCCAGGGTGCTTGGCTGTATCGACTGCACACACATTCCGATCTCTGCGTCCCTGGGAGAAAATGAAGGCGACTATGTCAATCGCAAATTCCTCCACAGCCTCAACATTCAGGTAAATCTTGCACATGCACTAGAACACACATTGAAGTCTGGGTGATTAAAGGAAATCACACATTTAAATCTTCACACAGTACATGTTTCACACTTGGACTATCTTTCTCTATAACATGGACTCATTTCAAATGAACATTGATGCTACACTGACTATGATGCTCTTATTGTGGAAGTAGGCTTGTTAATCCCACATGCTTTTGCAGGCCACCTGTGACCACAGGTGTGTCATTACCAGCCTTGAGGCAAAGTGGCCTGGATCAGTCCATAACTCCAGGATCCATGACTCCAGGATCTTCTCTGAGTCATCACTGTAACTTAACGTCACAGCAGGCATAACAACAGCCGGTGTTTCTCGTGAGTGTTTTCCCCGGGAAACAAACACAATACACACAAATGCAAAAATACACACACACACACACTCGCGAGCTTCCCCCAGACCAGTAATCCAAACGAAAATATCTTCCCTCCATTACTGATTTGATCATTTGCTCCGCTAATAATCAATCAGATCGATCCAGAGAAGAGGAAACTTTGAAGGCCCTTTTCTCAAAATGATGACTCGGTGACAGTCATTATATAATGTGACATATTTCGCTTAATATTTGGAGTACAAAAACAATCCTGATATCATTAGAAAGCTAGGAATCTCCTCTTTCCAACGGTGTATACACTCAAAATGTGTCTTCGGGTCAAAGCGACTGATTTCGATGGAGCAGCAGGTCACTTTGCATTAGGTAAAATAAAGCAGGCAGACATAACAGGAAGAATATGTAAATGTTTACCCAATCAAATAGGACATTGTCGCACCATTCAAATGTATCCATGTAGGCCTAAATTACAACCAATAAAAAAGCTTAGATGTGTTTATTTGTTACGTTTACGTTATTTGTTACATTGTCAGCCGTTAACCTATATCAGGGGTGCCCAACCAGTCGATCGCGATCGACCGGTCGATCGCGGGGAGATTCCCAGTCGATCGCGAGATGTGTCTAAAAATAGAACAACAATATTCTGTTTTATCGTTAATGTCCTATAACATAATCTTCCCGTGCCAGAATAATGCACTTGAACGCACCAAAGCTTTGTGATTGGCCGGCGTGACCCCATGTGTGGGGGCGTGGCTGGTGGGCAGTGGGCACTATTTCGCTCACGTTGTCCGTGTCAACAGGAGTGACAGTCCGCACACACACAAGACCGCAATTATGGCAGAAGCAAAAAAGCCCAAAATATATAATTTTCACTCCGAGTGGGAGGATGATTATTTTTGAATCTGTTCCAATTCAAAGTCCATCTGTCTCATCTGCAATACGAGCGTGGCTTTATCGAAGAAGGGTAATTTAGGAGCGGCATTTCAAAACAGTGCACAAACACTACGAGACGGAATTCCCTCCTAATTCTGCCCTATGCTCCTAAAAGGGGAGGGGCCTGAGAGGACAGCTAAATGCACAGCAGTCCATTTTCACCAGGCCCAACAACAAGAGCAAGGCTGCTACCATAGCATCTTATCGTGTCAGTCACGTTCTTGCGAAACACATGAAGTCTTTCAAAGACGGCGAAGTTGTGAAAGAAGCATTCCTAGAGGCTGCCGACGCGCTTTTTGGGGACAGTAAAAATAACAGAAGCATTTCAACAGGTTTTTGATATAATACAAACTCAAGTTAGATACCGTTATTAATCAGCTGTACATTTTTGTTTGTTTGAACTTATTCATTATAATTATTGGACAAAATGGTATAAGAATGCAAACTTAAATTGATTATAGTCTATTATCAATTCAGGTTAAGAAACTAGTGTTGCTTGCATCCTATTTTAAAGGCATTTATTTTTATACTCGACTAAAATGCAACAAAAAAAGGGTTTGATTCTATTCATTTTGTCTTTTTTATTGCACTTGGCAGCAGATTCCTGTGTAGCTTCAGATCTGAGTTGTCTTATTAGTAAGCCTAATTTTATTGGCAAAGAAAGGGTTCAGCGTCTTTTCTTTTTTTCCTGTGTCATATGTGGCAGCACTGTTCAATGTTTCTTGAAAACATTACCCACTGTAGTATGTGACGTGTGAATAAACTCCAACTCTGTATCAACAACACTGGTGTGTAACTTCAGTTAAATACGTGTATGTGTGTAGATTAGAAAGAGGTAAGATAAAGGATCTGCAGTATTTTATGGAGTATTCATCGTACAAAGGTCAGTTTTATACAAGTAGAAGTGTGTATTCACCTGGTAGTAGGCTGTCAGTAATGGCTACGCCTCTCTATTTGGACTGGTAGATCTCGGCAGACTGGCAACTTTAAAAGTAGCTCTCGGTTCAAAAAAGGTTGGGCACCCCTGACCTATATACACTTGCAAACATGTCAGAAGAACCGGCGCATAAGAAAACAAAATACTGTCAAACTAAACTGAAATTCAACAACTTGAATGTCACATCCCTGACATTTGCCTGGACCTTCAACCATAGAACCAGCGCAGCCAGATGAACCCCAAAGCAGCAGCTCTGCGGCCGCAGAGGCTGTCAAAACCGCCGCCACCGGCATCGTTGAACCGAAATAGGCTGGTTCTGACTGCATGCTGCAACAAGTCCTCCAACTCATACGACCAAATAGGCCGATTGTTCAGGTCCAATTATTACAATTAAATATGTCGTTTGTTCAGGCGCTTAATACGTCCTATAATTACGTTTTAAAGTTTTCGCCCTCTAGTGCTCCCGTTGAATGCAAACGTTACAGATGGTCGTTTATTCACAAATAACCCTCTCTGTAAAATCCTAAATTGTAGGATAGTTTGGCCATTAAAACACTTTTTGATTAGATTTCTAGCAAGAAGTGTATATTGTACTTTTAGAATCCATGTCCAGTCGATATGTAGGATCTATAGTTCTATAGATATTACGATGATGATTTGAGGTATGCGGCAGCCTCCATGTAAAGTTACGGGTTGAAAACAGTATTTCCGGTCTCGACGTTTTCATAATAAAACCAATGATCAAATGATTTAACAGTGATTTCTGCACAGGGTTGGGTTGTAACGGAATACATGTAACGGCGTTACGTAATCAGAATACACAAATCAAGTGACTGTATTCAGCTCGCGTTACATTTGAAAAACGAGTAGGCCTAATCTGATTACAGTTACTTTCGCAAACCTGAAGTGAATACATTTTGGATTAATTATTGGAATTATTGGTGGAAAGATTTCCTCACAACATTTAATATTCATTACTAAAGGTACAGCCGAATCATCACAGCACACTAAACCTATTACCGCCGCAGATGGACCAAAAAAGGGAGCGTTTGAAAAAAAAAAGGGGCAGGTCCGCTCAGTGAAACGATAACAACGAAACATGGAGGAACAGAAGTCTGCGTTTAAATCGTGTGTGTGTGTACAGTGGCGCCAGCAGGAGGGGCTAGGGGGGGCCATGGCCACCCTGATATATTTGTTGGCCCCCCCACCACACACACCGCCTCGCCAGTCACGTATGCGCAGTAGTTTATCTGATATTTAACAACAAATACACAGCCAGCGAGTCGCTTGATTTGAGCTTCCAAGGCTCATACTGCAGCCCCTCCCTCCCCCTCTGCTACCATGGTAACACTCTGATACTCGGCGCACCACTCTGATACTCGCGCGCACCACTCTGATACTCGCGCGCACCACTCTGATACTCGCGCACACCACTCTGATACTCGCACGCACCACTCTCTGAGATTCGCACAGACAGCAGCAGGTTGCAGCAAAACGTTTCTTTCTACTGACTTGTATGGAAGCAAACAAGAGACAGAAGTATTTGAATTTTATCAGACACCGAATTGATAGCATTGAAAATAATTACTTTGAAAATCATGTATCTGAATTTTTTTTGGTCCGAATTTACCTATGTGAAATAAAAATGTAAAAATTCAAGTTAAAAAAATGTGAATGTTCAAATTCAGATCCCAAAAATTCAAGTGAAAAAAATTCGACGTCAAATATTGCGGTGTTTAAAATTCGATGTCAAAAAATTCCGTGTATAAAATTCGACGTCAAAAATTACAATGCAGCATCATCCGGGCTACTCAGACAGGATAAGCAATCGAGTCTGAATGCAATCAAACCGACTTCTGGCCTATCAGAGCCAAGCGGCAAACCCCGGGACAGTGCGGTGAAGCCCAATGCTGCAAACTGTAGGCGATGGATGCAGATGGGAGCAATTCCCGTAGACCCTAGGCTTGTTTGAGACAAGCGAGACCTGCGCAGACCTGCGCAATTGCGATCAACGTCTTGCTAGTGCGTTGCATGATGGTTAGTCATTTTGTCCGACTTGCTCTGGAGGCTCGCCTACATGAGACGTTGAAATCTCGCGGGACAAAGACGCCCGCAGCCTTAAGAGCGAGGCGCGGCGAGTCGGTGCAGTTCCTCTCCACGGGCTGCGGAAGCGAAATGCTTGATGGGAAACGACTCGCTGGTATCTCGAGCTGAGCGCTCATTGGTGGTTTTTACCACGTGCTGCTGATGAAACTCTCCAATTGGCTTGGCAAAAGTTTGTTGTTGTTTTGTGTCAGTTTTACGTCGCCCCTGCCGTTCACATTTTTCATCATCGTTCCACAATGTTTATCATCATGAAATTAATATCTATATATTTTATACTATACTTGCACTGCTTACAGTTTTCATACTTTATATATCTTAGCATATTCATACACACTGTTCATACTCACAGGCTGCTGTGTATATCTAGTGTATTCATACCCTGTTTATTCATCATTCAATTCATTCTATATTTTATTCTGTAGATTTTGTACATTACTTTTCACTTTACTGCTTGTTGCACCTGGTTAGAAGCTAAAGTGCATTTCGTTGTCTCAGTACCTGTAATATGTGCAATAACAATAAAGTTGAATCTAATCTTGAGCAGGAACAAATGTATTTACTTAGTAGCCTACATATCTGACATTAACAATTAAACACGTGTGTGCATTCTTTATAAATGCAAACCGAGTCAAGCCGACTCCGGAGGTGGCGGTATGCACCTTAAAGTTGTTTGCAATCCGCCAAAAAAACTGAGAGAAGAAGAAGAAGACGAAGCCGACTCCGAGCATGGACTCCGAGCTGTCCGACTTCAGGCGAGCTTTTTGAGACCTCCCCCGGCTGCGATCGGCTATTCTCGTCTACTTTCGAGGCGAGCCGCAACGCGTCTCAAACAAGCCTCCTATGTTACAATGTCCAACTTAACATCAGAAAATGAACATGTTTCTAGCCTGGATCCACAAAAACATATTCTGTATTTAGATTCCCCCTTCATGACAACGGGACTGCTGCTCCTAGCTCCTCTGTCTCACTGCTAGCTCTGTTAGCTCCATTGGCTCCGTGATGCTACAGGGGCTCAGCTAATGAGGAGAACACTACTTGAACTCGGCCGTGTTTGTTGTGTTGGCTCCTGGTGGACTATTCGTTATGCAAATATAGGATTTATCTGCGGTTAAAACAGACCGTCCATGAATGCAGTTTCTTCGGTAAGTCAACCCTGCGTACTTTATGTTATGTTACTGGTGTTTTTATTAAGCTAACGTTAATGAATGTTTAGAGTTGGGTTAGCATTTGAGCAATCGTATCTCTATCTGTGCTAACGATGCTATGCGTAGCATCCAAGAGTGTAAAACATTAAGTGGGATGCTACTGTATACCAAAAGGCTTCTGTGCGAGGTTGCTAAAATAAGGTCATCCTTGTACGTTAGATAGTTAGTTGGCTAGTTAGGTTACTGTATGCATTGTTAAGGTTAATTTAAATTCGCTATGCTCTACTATAGCATAAAATAGACTAGCTAACGTCAACGTATTGTTGAAGAGAGGCTTAGTGTATATTAAATCAACCTCACAATGAAATGAGTGTATCTTTAAAATATGAACGTCACATTTCAAGATAATAAAGCTCCCTTAGATATTGTAATATGGTTTGTTGAACTGGAGTTATTTTTGCAGCTAACCGTCTATCCGACGAACGACCCAAACATTGTTGTTTTTAATATTATTACCAATTCCTCTTTTAATTGTATTATCATCACACTTGAGAAACAGCCTTATCGTGGCTGTAGAACGGAACATGTAACTTAAAGGGATAGTGGAAATCCGCAAATTTTAGGTTTAACTTATGTATTTTTATTAAAAATAAGCATAATAAACAATTTTTTTTAATTTCATGCGCCTAGTTTCATTTTGCTTTCAATTTTACTGCGCCCTCTCAATGAAACGAAATACTTCGGGAATCTTCGGGTGATGACGAGAGCAAAGGAAGACGGGCACAAACAATGGCGGACATTCAATAGCATTTGCATCTGAATAGCCGACCTTTATTATGGTGAATAGATGTGTTTTGTATGGCTGTAGTGCGACAGCAAATGCAGAGAATGGCGTATCGACTCATGCGTTTCCAAGAAACCCAGCCATTCGTCGTCAGTGGGTGAAATTTGTTCAGATAACACAGGCAAACTTCACGGAGCCGAAGCTGACGAGTAATTCGGCAGTCGTGTGCTCCCGTCATTTTACTAACGATTGTTTCGAGATTCCTCGGTCTCTAGCTCAAATTGAAAGTGGAATACATAAGAAGTGAGTATTTTATTATGTTTTCTTGTTGATGTAATGCATCATTAGCCTGTACCATTTTGTACAACGCCATTTATCCGGTACACAGTGTCGAATGTGTACACTACAGTCATCGTATAGACATGATAGACTAACAGTACTGTGAGTACAGCCTACACTTGACAGGCAGCCTGGCTATCCTAGGATGTTGTTTACTTTCTCTTTTCTGGCTGATAGCTCCAGGAATTCGAGGTCTTACAGTGATGGCATTACATGTGTGGAATCTGTGGAGTCTCAGCTTTAAATCGTATATCTTGTTTGTGCAGTTAAGATACGGGCATTTCTACCGTGTGTTGTGTGTAAAAAAGCGTTAGCATTGTTTCGCTCAATGCTAATTCAAAGGCTTGGTATTGCTCTTGTGTTTTTTCTAGCTAACAATTGTTCTTATTGTCAGTTAGCGGAGTTTCTTACCTTTAAAAGGGTATGAAACATTAATAGTTTCATAAATGTTAAGAAGCCCTGAGACATGTGAGAGAAAAAAAAACTGTGGGAGGGGTCCACTGGGGAGACCTTCGGCCTTAACTGGTTAACAATGATTAATATTTGTAAAGGCTACAGGTGATCTTAAGATGCGTGAGCTATGCTTAGGGACCTACCAGTCAAGATTATTTGTGCGTAGGGGTGCATCATCTGGCGCCTGGTCCTGGTCATCCTCGCCATTGCCCATGCCGTGAACCATCACCTCGGGCTCGGGCTCGAACAAATAAGGACGTAATGGTCCATCGTCTGGCTCAATATTGTCACCATCGTCGCTTACTGAACCGGATTCAGATTCAGTTCCTAAAACGACATTTTCGTAGGAAAGCCGAGAGGATGTTTCTGACTCGCTATCATCACTGGATACCTCGTACAATCCTTCTTCTTTGTCTGGTATATTTGCCCTTCCACATTCATTCTGCATAGACGCCATGGTTTGTTATCGTATCGTCTTCCTGAGTTTTCGTCACTTCCGGTTTGGCTGAGTCGAACATTTCGTTTCTAAAAAACTTCGGGGAAGCTGCAATAAAGTGCTTCTAACATGCGTAAGGCAATTATTATATTTTTTTAATCAGGTGTGATTGTTTTGGTACGTAATTATGCTTGTATATAAGTTAAAACGAAACTATTTGAGGTTCCATTTCCACTATCCCTTTAATTCCTGCATTTAAGGACGATAAAGCGTAGTCAATGCTTTAGTGACAAGGAAATGATTTGTTATATTAGATACAGTATGACGTTATCTGTGACTTCAGTGAACATTAAGCTTATCCATTGCATTGCATTTGTTCAATAGGTTTGTGTCTTACCCTTACGTGTGTGATACATATGAATATGGCATATGAAAACAAATTAATTTGACTGACTCATGAAAACCTCATCCAAAGTAACAGTAAAATAAAAAGGACCTACACAATAATACTCAATCAAACTGATACAGTATAAGGACTGTGATATCCAGCAATTTCTTAAGTATAACAATAAGATTATGATCTGTTTTTAAAAGAAGATAAAAAGTTGTTTGCATGTAAATAAGTCTGTAACCCACGCATCATAACTTTACATCTGTTTGTTCAAAGTCTCCTTAAGGTGATCCAGACAGGCTGGACCAGAGGAGGAGAGACAGATCTGGACTCCTAGCAGCAGAGAACTTCAGCACGGATTCCAAGGTACACCTTTTTCATACTTTACAAAGAATGCATAAAGTAATGACTCTAATACACTAATATACATGCCATTAAACATGACTAAATACTAGATCACCTACACATCAGTGATGTTGAGTGTACTTTCTTAGAAAAAGGTTACATTTACATTTTACCAAGCAACATCACTTTTTTGTTCAACTTTCACATTTCAATGTATTTAAAGGAGACCTATCATGCTATATTTAAATGATATAGTGTATGACCATACCTATATAAGGTATATTTATACATTTTATTTTTCAAAATACCAAACAGATCATTTTTTAGCCATGCCTCGTTTCGCTCATTTTCGCTCTTTTCCAAGCCTGTCTTTGAAAATTCTGAGCAGCAGCTGACCACGCCCCCTGCAGAAGAGGGGGGCATGAGCCGGTGAGAGTCACGTTAACATGCTTGCTGTGATTACGTGTGGAATAAACATGTCATCTCAGAGCAATGCATGTGTTCAAGCGTATTATCAATTTGATCCAGAGACTGACCCTGAAGCAGCGGAGGTTTTGGTGGAGGTGGAAACATCTCGGTTGCAGCAGGACGTTTCTGAATGGTTAGTTGACAAGCTGTTGTTCCTATTTATTTTACTCTGTTACGATGCTTGCTACTTATTCCGTTCATATTTTGGCTAATTAGCAAGAATGCTATGTGTACAGTTTATAACTTAGAGCTTGTAACGCAAAAACAGCGATACATATATATATTTATAAAGGGAGACATTCATATTTTCAGCATATATACAATGGCCTCATTGCGTTTATTAATAGTTTACAGCCCTTTTCTTCCAACATCGTGCAACAACCGTTGGAAAGTTCAATAACTTAGGGTGATAAAAAGTATAACTCCAACAACACCTCAGTTGTCAGCAGTGTGTGTAGTTTCATGTGTTTTTAAAAGCTCAGTTATTGACTTCTTTCTACAGGTGTACATGTGCAAATTGCGCCACGATGCCTTCTGAACGGAGAATGTGTGCTGCATGGCGATACCACAGGTAACATTTTTGATAGCTTCACTAAGTTGTCTGTTTAGAGAATACATTTTTAACATGTCATTCAATATATCTTTATCACACTAGGTGTCAAGACGGATGCAGGAACTTGAGGACTCTATAACCTGTATGGTGGACCATCCTGGATTGGAGCCTGTGTGCCTGAATGTGTTCTCCCTGCAGAATGCATTGAATATTTACAGAGCTGAACATGGTGGACTACAGTTGAGGCAAATAGAGCAGTGAGTGGTTTGTTTCTTTTGACTGAAATTGTAAAACGAATGCTAATATTGTTCATGGAAATAAATACTGGTGTATATGGCTTTATGCAATATTTCATTGTACATGTACTATTATATATATATATTATTACACAGCAATGGCATAACACACCCATGTGTACGACAAAAAAAGTCCACACACAACCTTATGCTTTTGAAATCAGAATATTCTTTACCCATCCAAACATGAATAATCACGACACATTTGATATCAACTCTGAACTTTATTGTCAAAATGAACGGTTCTTTGAACCCATAAAAAAAAAACGAAATGTACTTGTATTTTGTATAAATTACACTAAATATTTTTTTTAATGATTTCAGGCGTCACAGGTATCTAGCCTACAGAAGCTTTGTGAGCTGGTGCTGGGGCTTCCTTGGACGCAGGATCAGAGTGGTGATTCCGGTCTGCGTTGTCCTCAAGGAGGCAGGAGTTTCCTGATCCGCAAAATGTCGATGTTGGGTTCAGACAGCAGCCAAATTGAACCGTGTAGCATACCCGGCGATGACCTCGTCCCTGTCAGGTCGCTCATAATGGTGCAGGGTCCACAAAGACTTGGTCGAAGATGAGGTCCATCAAGTTGGCCACGTAGCCTGTGCAATGTTAAAAAAAAGCACAACAAAAAATGTGGTTTAGATTAGTATATGCATGTAAAAAACTGAAAGTTCTTTCTAATTTTATATTTGTAAATAGTTGTATAATACATATTTTAAACACTTACGGAATGTGGGGTCAGTCTTTACTGGTTTTGCTCTGCATTCTCCCTTCCTGGCCTTTGGGAACTGCAGTTTATACAGAGGGTTTCCAGTGGATGTTGGCTTGTGCACGCTCAGCGTTTTCATTGTGGTGCAGGGCTGCCAGGTACAGTCTTTCATGTCCGCCATGATAAAAAAAAATGTAAATAATAGCAAAGGATGTACAAATTGTCACTAATTAGTAAGTATGTGAGGTGCTGGCCTGTAAAGAAGAAAACCTTGTTAGAACAAAATCATCTCAATTTAGTATTCAGGATGAGAAAATACTATTTGGATAAATATAGTCTGAAATCCCAAAAGATGGGGCTTAAAACTCTCTATTTAGCAAAGCTCTTTGCTTAGCCTTTTCCAATCTGAGTTAGTTTTGAACCGTAACGTGCATGCTGTGTTTCTGACTCAATACAGATGTGTTGGAGAGGGGCTGAGCTCAGTAGACTGACTGTAATGAGTGCTAGCCACTAATTAGCCTGTTGCTAGGTAAGGCCTCGTCAACAACAACATACCAACGGGGCTTTAGCTCCGTTTTACTCGTGGTGTGTGTGTCCCCTCACATAAATACACACAGTGTTGTATCCTAACACACCCCCATTTATATTCATGTGCGCAAACAAGTAAACACACAAAAGCTTTTACATATAACGCTGCAAAAAACGGCATGTCTCATTAGCGTAGCGTAGCTTACAGATCGATGATATCTGATCGTTCTTACAGACTACAATCACAAAAGCTTTTACATATAACGCTGCAAAAAACGGCACTTACCTACATAAGATTACGTTTGTTATTATAACTTACTCAATATGATTTTAGAGGATACAAAATACTAATAAATAGGAGAATAAATACTTGTGTTATCGGCTAGGGCGTGGCTTTACAGCCTTCACACAGATCGCCATTACGGCAGTATGTCTGAACATGTTAGCAAATGCCTGATAATTAAAATAAAAGACAAAGCAAAGACTGCGGAGCGTACAATATAAAATGTTACAAAAACATATAAACACCTAACCGATTACTATTTGGGTTTGAGGCGACATTGATACGGCAAAGCTACATGCTACATGCTACATACTACAAGCTAGAGATAGCTTTATCAGGAAAAACACCGCTAAATAAAAACTTACAGCTTCAAAATTGGATGTGTCCTCACTGGCCTGCTCCCGGATGGTTGGTATTGATCCCGGCAATGCACGTGGCCGTGGCTCATTCCCCTGATAGGTGGAGAGTTGACCAATAAGCGGAGCACGTCTCTTTGTGACGTAGGAAAGTGTTGAAATCTGGATCCGTTTTTTTCAGATCCGTTTCAGCCACTTTTTTAGAGATTTGGCGAAGGAGGAAAATAGAGAGGGTTGTGTTTTCTGACACTTGGTGAGTTCCCTGGAACACCGGGGACACATATTCCTGTATAAAAGACGTCCAAAGGTGCATTTTGCATGATAGGTCCCCTTTAAGGCAAATATTATTGAACATATGTGAGAGCTGCGACCCTTTGTCTCTGCATATTGACTGTAAAACAACATGTTAAAAGTGATTCTTTCAGTGAGACAACCGAACAGAGCAAGCTTCTACCGTTGCACTAAGTTTTGATAACAGTTAAATATTATTTTAATAATACATTTATTTCAATGCTGATGAATTTAGAACGGTTTATTCATAATCTGATTATCTTTGTAGTACACTGTTGGATTTAAAAAACACATTCAAATAAAAAAATCATTATATTTATAGCCCCTGAACAAACAAACACACCTCTTTCTTAAATAACACACTTGCTCTGCAATAATATGTTTTTTGATATTTCTGTTAGGAAAGGACATGCCTGAGAGACAGGACTGCTTCACCATGTTCTCTTTCTCTGAGGGTCCAGAAGAACATCCAAGAGGGAAAGGAGAAGCTGATGAGATTTAAGAGCAGTACAGGACATTAAGAGACATTTATATTGTAACACAAAGACCTGCACATTGAAGAGTTTTGTAGTCTTACAGGAACTTCATTTGTGTGTTGTTTTGTGTTTTACATTGCACCTCAGAGACAGTGTGATTATTGTCAGGCCTATAAAGTTTGGCAAAAAAAAAAAGTCAGCTGATCAAATGCATTTGCCTCACTTTATGAGCTTCACAATACTTGTGCCTTGTACCGCCGAGTTTGCAACGTCATAAATAAATGGTGCCAATCTTCAATCAGATGTGAATGTGTAATTTAACATTTTCAGTAAGAATAATGGACAAAAGGAGTGCAAATACAATTTATTGAAATGTGAACTAAAAGTTATCAAGCATGAACCATCACAATTTGTTTTAAATAAAAACGAAATAATATACATAAGTTAAACTAAATGTTAATCTGTTAATTGATTAAGTAAACACATTTTGTCAAATAAAGTGACAGGCTAGGCCTGTGCAGGTGGTAACAGCTATGCCCAGCATGGGCTAAGTTCTGTAGGTGCAGCTGGTGCAGGTCCTCCTCCCTCAGGCCTGGTCCTCCCCCATCAGGCCTGGTCCTCCTCCCTCAGGCCTGCAGGGTCTTTCCCTGCGAGGAGGACTCCTCGCAGGGAAAGACGGTAACGACGGTAACGTTGTGATTCACTTCAATTAATGATAACTACGGAGCTTGCTAACAGCAAGGCACAAGGCTACTTCACTCATTTAACTAGCTAATGTAAGATACAAATGCTGTCGAGCCCTCAATGCTTGTAAAATAAAGAGCACAAACTGACTACTTACCCGAGCCCCACTGTTCTCCGTCATTTTTCTCCCGGGTTGTTGTGATCACATGACTGACAAAGCCGTGCTCTGATAGGCCAGAAGTCGGTTTAATTGCATTAGGGCTCGATTGCTTATCCTGTCTGAGTAGCCCGGATGATGCTGCATCGCAATTTTGGACATCGAATTGTATACACCGAATTTTTTTCACTTGCATTTTTGGGATCTGAATTTGAACATTAGAATTTTTTTCACTTTAATTTTGATTTCACATAGGTAAATTCGGAGCAAAAACATTCAGATACAGGATTTTCAAAGCAATTATTTTCAATGCTATAAATTCGGTGTCTAATAAAATTCAAATACTTCTGTCTCTTGTTTGCTTCCATAGATTTGACAAAAATCCACCAGACTTCTAGAAGGTAAGTCGTATACGTTCGTTGCCTGTTAAGCCCCACAACACTAGGCTTTAGTGTGTTAGCTTTAGGTAGCAAAAAACGGAGATATGCTTACCTTTAGCTGATATTCTGATCAAAATGTGTGTTCAATGGCATTATAACGAGAAAAACGCTGGAAGACCTGGAAAACAGGCTCGGGGCTCAGTAAAGGCTGGCTTGACTTCAGGTATAATTCGTCTGTAAACACACTTTGGCGGCTATCCTAGTTACATCATTACACCAGCCCAGCATACCGACATCAGCTAGCGTTAGCTTAGCAAGCTAAACTAACGCTAGCTGACACCAGCCCAGTATGCTGGGCTGGTGTAATGCGTAGGCTACTATTAATCACTGCTGTGTGTAATGTCAATTTGCAGAAAATCAAGAGAAAGTCAACAGACATCTCTTCTTATTTTAAGAAGAAGATGAGTAAAGGAGAGACAGAGCTAGCAGGGGAGCAGCAGCATAGGGCTAATGAGGAGATGGCTGTTTCAGTCTGCAGCTTTATTCCGTAACTCACAACTCCATCACCTGTATATTCCCGCGCTTGCGGATATAGTACATCACAGTGTAAGCCTGTGTCAGCATGCAGTTTACTAAAGCGCCAACAGGCGTCACTATATAGCAGGCATTAACAGATGCCCATATCTGTAACATCTCCTTTCCTTTAGCTGTAAACAACATCAGCATGTCACTTTAAAGTGCAGGTAAGAGCTACATTGTGTAAAGCTAACACTTTAACATTGTCAACCTCCAATACATGAAAACAATTACAATACTGATTAACCATGCAAGTACCGATACAAAACTATAATAATATCCAACAATTCTTTTTTTCTTTTTCTTTTTTCTTAACAGTCCAACAGACTTAGTGACAATGTTCCCAGTTGTATCACAGGTTCAGTCTCTGCGGCGGCCGTAACAGGCGACCACACCGCGAGTATACAGCTTGGCTCTCTGTACTCACTGGCTTCCCTGGTGTCAAACCCCGCCCTTGCGCCGGGACCCCTGGAGAGTGAGGAGGCTCCCCCAAACCTGTGTCATCCTGGACCGGGTCAGTTCGAGCTCCACCTGCAGCCCTCTCTGCGTTGACATGGCCCCGGTCCGTGTGGCTGCTCTGCTCCGGCCCTACCAGCTGTCGCATCCGGGCTGAGCGCTCCGCAACCAGCAGATCCACCCGGTTTCTCCTGTAGAGCGTGCCGTCCACCTCCACTACGAATTAGCGAGGAGCGACTTTCTGGAGGCATTGACCCAGTTGCCAACGGCCTGTGCGATCTCCTGGAAGAGGCCTCATCCTTATGTGTTCCCCAACATTCAGTTCTGGTAAGTCCCTTGCCGATATGTCGTAGGCGGATTTTGCAAGCCGCCGTTTCAACCGCAGCTTCTCCGTCACTCCCGTCACTAACCACGGTTGCAGCAAGCTGTCCGCAACCGGCAGCGAAGTCTTCAGCCTTCGTGACATTAAGCGTTGGGCTGGACTGCTGTCCAACCCCTCTGTGGGCATGTTGCACCAATGGAGAATGGCCTGCCATTTATCCGTGCCATCCAACTTTGCCCGCTTGCAGAGTGATTTCACTATCTTGACAGCTGACTCAGCTTTGCCGTTTGATTTTGGATATCTGGGTGAGGATGTGACATGGTTAAATCCCCACTTTGCAGCAAACTTCCTGAACTGTTCACAGGCAAACTGTGGGCCATTATCTGTGAGCACTTTGTCTGGCTGTCCGTAGCGTGCAAATTGAGATTTACAGCGTGTGATGAGTGTCAGCTGATAGATCTGGCAGAAGATCAATCTCCCAGAAGTCTGAATAGTGGTCCACTAGGACGATGAAATCTTGGCCAGCGTAAGAGAAGATATCCATACTCACTGTTTGCCATGGACGTGTTGGGATATCATGCGACATCAATGATTCCTTCTGCTGGGCTCGTGCATATTCATTGCATGCAGAGCAGTTCGACACATAGTCTTTTATCTCTGTTCTCATGTTTGGCCAGAACAGCGTATCCCTGGCGCGCCTGTAACATGCCTCCCCCCCGATGTGGCTGGTGTGTATGCGTCTTAACAACTCTGCCCTCAAGGCCTTAGGGATAACAACGCACTGCCCTCTGTATAGCACACTGTTTTGCACGTTGAGCTCATCCCTGAAGGGCCAGTATTCTCGCACCAAGAGGGGGGTGTCCTCTTTGAAATCAGGCCATCCCCTGAGGATTACTGATGTCAAAGCTTGTAATACATCGTCCATCTCTGTGTGCTGGGCAATTTGGCGAAACCTGAAGTCAGTAACATCCAGATGCTGTGCCTGATCCAGCTCTGAGTCCTCCACCTGAAAGCTGTCCATGGAACACACCGCCTGTCGTACATAGGGGGTGTCGGAACTCTGGATCGTTACAGGCTTTGTGACGTCATAATATTTGAGAACCGGCGTGTTGGTGACCATCCGCTTTATCTCGCGTATTGCATCATCGTGTTTTGGCAGCCAGTGCCATGCTGTGTCCTTATCCAGGAGTCTGCGAAGAGGCTCACAGATCTCCGATAGCCCTGGCAGGAACTTAGCCAGATATGTCACAAACCCGATCATGCGTTGCACTGCCTTAGCATCCGTGGGCATGTCGGCATGTTCAACACTGCTTGAGTTTTCTCTGGGTCGATTTTCAGTCCTTCTGTAGACAGTACATGGCCGTGGAAATGTACAGCTTTGAGCTTGAACTGCAGCTTGCGTTCACTCAATCTGAGCTTCACAGCCCTGCACCGTTGCATGAGAGCTCTTAAGTTGGTGTTGTGGTCCTCTTCAGCCTCTGCGTCCGTATCGCCACACCCGACCACCAGGATGTCATCCGCAATAGGCTCGATGCCAGCCAGGCCTGATAGCAGCTCATGTTGCTTGCGCTGATAGATCTCTGGCGCCACTGAGACTCCAAACGGGAGTTTGAGCCATCTCATCCGATCCCATGGGGTCCAGAATGTCGTCAAGCGGCTGCTTTCCTCATCAAGCTAGCACTGGAGAAAGGCGTCACGAGCATCAACCAGTGTGAAGACACGAGCCTTGGGCAGTTTGTACAAGACGTCTTCTAGCGTTGGCATGTGGTAATGGGACCTGAGAAGTGCCTGATTGAGAGGCTTTGGGTCAATGCAGATTCTTATCTTGTCTGGTTTAGCTACTGTCACCATGTTGCTTATCCACGCTGTTGGCTCTGTCACTGGTGTAAGGTTGCCTGCTTTCACATGTTTGTCCAGCTCTTCCTTAACCCGGGCTTTTAGCGCTACAGGGACATTTCGTGGTGAGCACTGGACTGGTGTCACTTCAGGGTTCAGATCGAAATGAATATTACCTGGGACTGACTCGATCGGGTCATGGAAAACATCATGAAAGTCTTTCAGTAGCATTTCTTTTGTGAGTGGCATAGACTGGCTTGCATCAATAGTGTTCACCTCCGCTGGCAGTAGTTCTCTTGGAATAGTGAATTTCACAAGGCCCAGATCAGTGCATGCAGCACCACCGAGCAGGGGCTTTTGTTTGGTGTTCACTATCTCAAACACAAGTCTGTGTATTTTCCCCCTGACCACACAGTCAGTGTGAAATTTCCCCAGGGATGGCATGTATGTGTCAGAGTACAGCTTTAGCCTTGTTCTGGTCGGCTGTAAGGCTGTCTTTGATGACAGTTTCTCTTTAAACTGACGGCCCATAACATTGCAAGTGGCCCCTGTATCTAGCTGGCATAGCTGTCTTTTCTTATTCAGGTGTAGGTGTACAAACCATTTGCGTCCAGGTGCTTTCACATTCCCCACATATTCAGTGACATTGTATAGGTTTTCACTTGTATCCGAGTCCCCTTCAGTTTGCTGTACATCCTCAACAACATTAACTTTTCTTGTTTTCTCTGCTCTGCTGCTGGGCTGACATACTTTTGCAAAGTGATTTGAAACGCCACATGCTCGGCAGGTCTTACCATAGGCTGGGCACTGCTCTCTGCCCCGTTTGTGTCCATTTCCACAGTATTTGCAGGTCCACTGCTGCTCTCTCTCAGCCACTGTGTTTCTTTCAGCTGTTTTCCACTGTATTTTGCGTCGTCCGCCTTGCCTGTCCACTATAGAATTAATACTGTCCACCTGTGCCTGCGGGCTCTCAATAAGCCTCATGCGTGACTCCGTCAATTCTGCAAGGCGGCAAATCTCCACAGCTGTTGGCAGCCACGCAGCAGTCTCCGTCTGGTGCTCTCGCTGGCAATACCGAGTACCAGCCTGTCCCTAATCAGTTCATCTTTTAGGTCACGGTACTCACATGATGATGCTTTTTCCCTCAGCTTTGTTATAAAGCTATCGATCGGCTCGTCCGGTCCTTGTTTGCAGCATCCAAACGTGTATCTCTCATAAATCACATTTTTTGCCGGCTTGAAATAATCCCCCAACGCATCCAAGATTGTTTTGGGGTCTTTCTTTTGTTCCTCGGTCAGCGTGACGTTGTGCATATATATATGCCGGCACTCGTGACCCATAAGCCGTCTCAGCGTGGCTGCCTGCACCGCATTCGTTTTTTCGGTCAGACCTGTAGCGAGCATAAAGTCCTCAAATTCTGCTCTAAAAACCTCCCAGTTTTTGGCTATATCACCAGACATATGCATGCCCTCGGGTGCCGGAATACTGTTTGTCGTCATGACGTGAGTTTTATTGAGCTTTTAGTCCAAGAAGACCACTTCTGACACCATGTTTCAGTCTGCAGCTTTATTCCGTAACTCACAACTCCATCACCTGTATATTCCCGCGCTTGCGGATATAGTACATCACAGTGTAAGCCTGTGTCAGCATGCAGTTTACTAAAGCGCCAACAGGCGTCACTATATAGCAGGCATTAACAGATGCCCATATCTGTAACAATGGCCTTACATGCTAGAAAGTACATGTGGAACTCTGTTTTGTAAAAGGGAAACTAAAACCTAAGTACAGTTTTATTAATGTGATTGTGACCTTTTTAATCATTTAAGTCTTCTACACACTTTAGGTCTGCAGCTTTCAAAATGAAACGAGAATCTATGCAGTTTTTCCTCTTCTGTGTTCTGAGGTTATGAGCCGACCATTAGTCAAGTTTGTTTTCATAATGTTCTGTATGCTCTACAAAGTGTGGCGAGTGGATAGTCCGATTCACGGACTTTCCACATGGTAAAAGTGGGGGGGTCTAAACTAATCATTTGAAAAAGTGGGGGGGACTTGTCCCACCCTCATATAATGGCTGTGACGCCCATGGGTTACGTATTGTAACCCTAGTTCTAGAGTGATGTGTGTGTGTGAAAAATGCATTTAGTCAAAACTATGGCATGTATCCCAGAGTAAGAGTCATCTCTCTCCACAATTCCACATGTTCCCATAATGTCTCGTTGAGATCGGCAAGGCCGTTTTCATACGATGTTAATTGGACACCCATTATGAGGAGAGTGGCCGCGGTGCGTCAGGGACCTCCGCAGAAGAGCAGTGGGTTACGTAGTGTAACTCTAGTTCTAGAGTGATATGTGTGTGTAAAATGCATTCAGTAAAAACGAGTGCATTTATCCCAGAGTAAGAGTCATCTCTCTCCACATTCCACATTTCCCCATAATGTCCGTTTCAAAGAGACGGCATTATGACGACCCCCCCTCAGTAAAGGCTGGCTTGACTTCAGGTATAATTCGTCTGTAAACACACTTTGGCGGCTATCCTAGTTAGCGTTAGTTTAGCTTGCTAAGCTAACGTTAGCTGATGTCGGTATGCTGGGCTGGTGTAATGCGTAGGCTACTATTAATCACTGCTGTGTGTAATGTTAATTTGCAGAAAATGAAGAGAAAGTCAACAGACATCTCTTCTTATTGTAAGAAGAAGATGAGTAAAGGAGAGACAGAGCTGGCAGGGGAGCAGCAGCATAGGGCTAGTGAGGAGATGGCCATACATGCTAGAAAGTACATGTGGAACTCTGTTTTGTAAAAGTGAAACTAAAACCTAAGTACAGTTTTATTAATGTGATTGTGACCTTTGTAATCGTTTAAGTCTTCTATACTCTTTAGGTCTGCAGCTCCTTCAAAATGAAACGAGAATCTATGCAGTTTTTCCTCTTCTGTGTTCTGAGGTTATGAGCCGACCATTAGTCAAGTTTGTTTTCATAATGTTCTGTATGCTAATTTAAAAAAGGGTAACCAGTTTGTTTATAAAGTATAAAAGGGTCATTCCAGAATTGGAGGACATTTCATGTCCCCCATATAAAAAATCTAATAATCCATGCCCAAAATGCTAAAGCATGCACTTGTTGTGTTAAACATACTTGTCTTGAGACAAAATGTATATAAAGTTGTAGAAAAAGTGGTTTCAAAATATTATTTAAATTATCAAATAGCTCTCGAACACCCCCTAAAATGGCATTTTTCTCTTGTCCCCGCTTCTTGGTGACCAACTTGCATGTCAAATATAACATTTAAAATAGGGATTTTATTTACTTTTTTTGGTATTATTCTATTGATATATGTCTCTTGTAATGGTAAAAATCAATTTGTTAAGTCATAAACATATTTTAGATAACAGTAATGTTGCACAGAAGGTGTGTCCCTCAACATGCGTTCAACCCTATTACCCAAACCTTTTTAGATTGGCACAGGAAGTGAACAAACTGTAAGTCAGATGACACAGTGGAAGTGACATCAGCAAGCCATGTGCTAGTGCCATGGGTAGACCAAAACTAAGTCCTCCCTTTTAGTTTTCATATTTTTACAATCTTTTCAGTCTTAAAAGAGTGTGGCACTCTGACCCACTCAACCCTGTTACTGATATTATCAGAATAAAGCATATTAGTTTCAAAGTGATCTTTCTTGCATTAGATATCCAAGTGTGTCCTTGCCTTGAAAGTAGCATTACATGCTACATCTAGCAATCATTCCTGAGGTTAAAGCTCAAATTAGCATTGATTTTCAACCCTGTTACTGTAATTAGAGTAACAGGGGTAATTCTTCATTGGAAAATATTAATTTGATGCCTAGCTGGGCAAATCACTTTTTTTGATGGTTTATTATCTGTTTTTCCTAAATACATAAAAAAAATTATAAAATAAAAGGTTCATTTTTCAAAAATGTTGGTGTCTAAATTGTCCTCCAATTCTGGAATGACCCAAATATACATTTTCAAAACAAATGGAATACAAGCTATATGTGTTACTCTCACCACAGTGGCCTAATCTAAAAAAAAATAGAAATATGTCTCGTCACCTATTTTCTGTCTAATACTAAAAGGTGGTATTTTGTATCATTTATAATGTTTTGAGTTTGCTATAAAGGTCAATAATAGATGGTGTTTTTGTGTTCAATCACAGTATGTATTTACCATTTTATACCCCTTGTGTTTTTGGGTCCTGTTGAAATAAAATAGTCATGTTTTAAAACTTGGTTTAATAAAGTCATGTCAATCATCTTTGATCCCAGTGTGACACAAACAGCTTTGTTCAGTCTAAAACTATTTATAACCTATAGACATAATATAACTGAAGAACATGTTGTGTTGCTGTTGTGTATTGTATGTGTTGAGAATGCTGAACATGTTGTGCCTTACAATAAAGGAACTTATTTTAATTAAGCTGTATTTGTCTTTTTAAAAGGAAAGAACAACTATATGAAAAACAAAACAATAAATCACCAACACATACATACATAACACAAAACAAGGTTCTTTTAAATGTTGTTTGAAGTAAAATGTTAACTATCCGTATTATATTCACTTCAGATGAATAGTATCAGAAAATGTAAAATAAGAAACCAAAGTATATCAGTAGGTGATTCTCTTTGCCATTGTTTTCATCTAGTCTATACTTTTACAACAATTACATTCTTGGTTTTGGTGGGCCACCCCAAGATTTTCAGTGGCCACCCCTATGAACAATTTCTGGAGGCGCCACTGTGCGTAATATGAACAAACAACATGTGCGTCTGCGTTCCATTTTCACTCTACAGCGAGAAGCTCACGGGGCTTTCCAGAACCTGTGTCGAGAGCTGGAGATAAATGAAATCTCAGATTTGCCTTCTTAATAGTTTGTTTGGGTCCCTCACTTCCATTTTGCTTCTCATGCACTGATTCGCTAGCTGAACAGCCAATCAGAGTGATTTCTTTTGCCGACTGCCTTGGTCTTCGGCCGAAAAGGCGTCGGCCCGGCTGAAAAGACCCGACGTTGCGGGACACACCAATCTGAGTAGGGCGTGTCGACGCTCATCTGCGGCCTGACGCCCACCGACGCCGATAATCGGCCTGGTGTGTCCGGGCCTTTAGCTGACCCCACTTGGCTGTCCGGCAAGAACCAAAAACCAGGATGTTAGCCAACTGTTTACCTACTCTGCTTTGATGAAATGTGTTTATTGGAAACTAAAACGAAATGCATGAAATGTGACTACAAGGAGCTGAACCAAAGTAGCTACTTATAAATAGCTAACATTTGAACAGTTAAAAATGTATCTTTTCTTGGTGAAACTAACCTGTGATTCATTAGTAGAAGTTATTGAATGTTTTGAGTAAAGGCCATTTAAGGTTTTAAAGAAATAGTAGAATGCTTGTGAAGAAACAGGGTTGTTTTGTGTACCTTCTGCACCTCTAGTGCTAGAAATGTAACTGTTGCCTGTTGGTAACTTTAGGTGAAATGGGCATTTTTTCATCTTTACATATAACTTTGTTTCTTCTTCTCTCTGTAGGTCTGTGATACCATACTGGGACACACCAGGGAACGCTTCTCCTTCACAAACCACCTTGTCAGTGCCACCTTGCTGCAGGGGGACAGGTTTGAAGAGTTCAAGATGGCATTTCCTGAAGATGCACTGAGGAACACCTTGAAGGCCTACCCAATGCTTAATAGAAGCAAGCTGAAGACAGAGTCTCATCTACAACAGTTGTTCATGGAGAATAATCTTGAAAAATTATTTTCAGAGATTGTTACTCTCCTAAAGATCCTCATCACCACACCCATGACCTTGGCGGAAGCTGAGAGGTGCTTCTCCACTTTGAAAAGGATTCAAACCTTTCTTCGAAACACCATGACCCAGGAGAGGTTGAATGCATGCTGTCAATGGAAAAGAGTCTGGTGAAGGAGAAGACTGACTTTAATTCTACCGCATACTGTTGCCCTCAGGCAACAAACCACTTTTTTCGACCTCACACTGGCCCTCTAAATATATATATATTTTTAAATATACACAATGTCACCTGACATGCTGGTGTCCAATAAAATGAGGGAATGATATGGGTGTGGCATTTTGTCTGGGGACGGAGCAGTCCTTTCTGCAAGCAAAACTGCAGGGGACTCAGGGCCACCACTTGGTAAGATACATTTCACTTTTTAACATATTAGAAATGTACACAACTTAAAATAAAAAATACATGCATGTGCATGAATACGTAAAGAAGTATATTTGATTGTTTAAAGACTTATTATGTATTTATTAATTAGCTAAAACTATGTTTTTTTGTTCGTTGCCTCAGGGCAACACTGTGCCACTTGGACCACTTTTTTCCAGGCAATATCATACAAGTGTGCTCAGCTGTAAAATGATAAACCTAATCAATGTTTTTACATCTACTGATATTTACAGGGAATGGACACAAAACATGTTATGGGCAGAAGGGACACGGTCAGGCTGTTAGGGCTATTCCGTCTGACAGTGAGGACAGTGAAGGTCAAGATAGGGTTAGGCACACAGACACAGACACACACACAGACACATACACACACACACACACACACAGAGAGACATACAAACACATACACACACACATAGACAAACACATACACACACACACAGAGACATACAAACACATACACACACACACATAGACACAGACACACACACACACAGACAAACACATACACACACAGAGACATACAAACATGTACAAAAATGACATACAAACATGTACAAAAATGTTTTCCTCCCAAAATAAAAAGTCATGCCATAGAGGGTTAATCAGAAAGTCATTGAGAAATGTGCAGGCCAGAAGGAAAGGAGGGCAACATTTATATTCAAGTAGTGCTAGTGTCCATGAATCACAATAAATGTCCTTCAACATTACAGTGGTGTTGTAGGCTGTTTTTTTTGTGCCCCCCCTAACATTTTTAGCATCAGAGACATGGTTTTTATATATCTGAGACCTATAATATATGCCTAAAAACAGTATAATAGGAGACCTTTAACTTCCAAAAATCTCGCCCCTCCAATCAGAGACAAAAGGCAAATCAAAAAGCATGGCAGTCACTTGCCTGTTAGCTGTTTTAAGAAAGAAAAATAATTGAAACAAAGGTAAACGGACTGTAGTGTCCGAACTTTACTCAGATCACTAAACGTACATCTCATTTCCAATACAACATCTGAAATTCTATTCATAAACCAAAACCTGTAAGTCATACAAGAAACGACAGAAATAAATCTTAGGATAAATGTTTTAATGATGTATAAAATACATTTAACTTTTTTTTCAATAATAAAAACAAAGTGGTTTGAATTTCAGGGTGTACGATAGATATTAATATGAAAATAAGTAAAAACAAAACTGCCCAAAGCACTACACATGACAAATAAGAACGCAGATATTTGGCTACACTGAGGGATTTTTTTCTCTTTTCAAGTAAACTTGACAAAGTATTTTTCTTGGTGTGCCTCATTGTTTATATTTTCTTTCAAATAAAGAGCCGTAAGGTCCTTAAAGTAGAATTAAGCAAGAATTGGACCCACTACTAATAAAATGAATACATATCTGAGCACGGGGGGCTTAACTCTGGACCACCACACACCTCTGGCCTGAAGCTCCAATAATAATAATATACTGTACAAAGACTAACAGCCCTAGTCTTAGTGTGTTTATGAAGGGGGTGGGGGGTGGCTGCTCTTCCCTTGGCTGAAATAGTGACCTCCAGTGGTGGGATGGGGCTACTGCACAGTTCGGGGTCGGAAGAAGGATTTCTCACGTCTGTAGAGCAAGACTGCCAAATTCTGTGAGATTAAAAACAGAGTTATCATTGGTGAATAATGCTTGCTCAGTTGTCATGGAGATGGCTTAGTTGTCATGTATCGTGTAAGCTAGGTAAGAAACTTCAGTGACATGATAACACCTGCCAACAAATAACACTGAGATCACGTGAAGACCATGAGATGCAGTTGAAAGGATTATCTTTGGGTTTTTTCACAGCTTCGTTGAATACTCAAATCTGGTTGTTCAATTTGGACATTCAGCAGCCTGCTGTTTGATGATAGTAGAGTGTTGCTATGGACGCTCTTATCAAGGGACTATGTGCAGTCATATCAACAGCAGAAAGAATTTAGATCAATTTAACATCAGCAGGAGCGAAAAAAAACATTCATTTACGATACTTCATCAGAGACACTGTGGAATACTTTTAGAAAATTCAGTGTTATATTTGCAGATAGCACACAACTTTGGATCCTTGATGGCTAACTGTACCCAGTGAAAAAAGGAAACTTAAGAAGAGAAGGAAGAAGTTGAAAGACAGATAAATCAGCAGAAGACAGAAGTAAACACTAAAGGGAACAGCAGAAGAAGACAGACAGGAAGTAAACACTAAAGGGAACAGCAGAAGACAGACAGGAAGTAAACACTAAAGGGAACAGCAGCAGAAGCAGACAGACAAGAGGCTCATCTCAATTGAATATTTCACCTCCTCCTTTCCCTCACTCGCGTCCCTTCCTTGCTTCTTAGCTCCGCCCCCGTAAGACGCGAGCGAGAGACACGAGGAACAAACACCCTAAACACCCTTTACTTCTGGTGGCGCAGTGTATCACCCGTCACTGGACTTCCCTCCACATCAATCCCTACAAACCTGGGATTTAGTTTCACATTGAAATGATTTCATCTCTTCCATCCATCTCTTTTATTATAGTTTTCAATGTATTATTTTCGGTCCTGTATTTGTTTTTCCAGGTATAACATTTCATTTAAGTTATAATTATAATCATAACAATAATAATAATTGATGGATTAATTTCATTATGGTATTTGAGCTTGTTTCAGATCAACTTTTGTATTGGATGTTATTATTTCATTTGTCCTACAGAAGAGAGACACAAATCACTAAAAGATGTATTAGATATGCTACCCGTATTTATATCCTAAATGTTTGACGTTCTGTGGGTCATGCATCAAAGTTATTATTTTATAATCAAAACATTATTATTGAATTTGTAAGTATATTTCACATACTTAATGTTTTTATAGAGTATGATCTCCTCATTGTTTGAGATGTAATACATTTTACTCTTAATTAAACATTTAATGACTGATCCTCCTTTAACGGTAAGATCAGCTGCAGTGAGCAGAGGCTGTGAAGGTGGGGGCAGAGTCCTGCACGGGTCTGATTTTCAAGACCCGCTCCTGCCTCGCACCCGCGACGTACAATACCGAACCCGCCCCGTTACCCGCACATATTGCTAATTAGTTCCGCAACCCGCCCCGACCCGTCGGCACAAGATCCGCAACCCGACCCGAACCCGCATAGCCTATGAGCAGTGAAAACCTGCAATTATTAACACACGCAGTTGCATATATTTGTCTCAAAAAGCGTGGGATGTTGGTTATTTTCTCCAGGATGACACCAAAAGCCTCCCAGACGTTGGATTTCGCTCTTGAGGAAGTGTTATTGAAATTGCTGTATTCTCTGCTAGAGAGCTTCACCTCAGCCATTTCGAATGTGGAGAATTTACACAGCAGCAGATTGATGCGCTGCAGAGGTTACGATTATGCGCGGTCCCGCGGGGGAGAGGTCTGAGGATTTAAACATTAAACTAAATTATTATTATTTTAATATATTTATTATGCAATACCCGCGACCCGACCCGCATCATCTTTGTTTTACCCAGAACCGAACCCGGAAAAAAAGCGTTTGAAAAAATACCACCCGCGAATCACCTTTTTTGCGGGTCACCCGTCGGGTACCCGCGGGTACCCGACCCGATGCAGGACTCTGGGTGGGGGCGGAGGTCTGAGTCAGATCAGCTGCAGTGAGCAGAGGCTGTGAAGGTGGGGCGGAGCTCTGAGTCAGATCAGCTGCAGTGAGCAGAGGCTGTGAAGGTGGGGGCGGAGCTCTGAGTCAGATCAGCTGCAGTCAGCAGAGGCTGTGCAGCTGGGGGCGGAGCTCTGAGTCAGATCAGCTGCAGTGAGCAGAGGCTGTGCAGCTGGGGGCGGAGCTCTGAGTCAGATCAGCTGCAGTGAGCAGAGGCTGTGCAGCTGGGGGCGGAGCTCTGAGTCAGATCAGCTGCAGTGAGCAGAGGCTGTGCAGATGGGGGCGGAGCTCTGAGTCAGATCAGCTGCAGTGAGCAGAGGCTGTGAAGGTGGGGGCGGGGCGGGGCTTTTATACGCGAGTAGTGAAAACACTTCCGCATAGTCTGCTCTCGTGTATCCTCCCTTTCGTCTCCTCTGGAAGCTTCCTCCATCACCCCTCCTCCTCCGTGTGCATTTCAGCAATTGGGACGTCCTTCAACATGGCGTGTCTTGATCGATTTCCGGGTCAAGTCCCGGAGGAGGGGGAGAGAGAAGTCGAGCAGGGGTATTGAGATGAACCTAAGAAGTAAACACTAAAGGGAACAGCAGAAGACAGACAGGAAGTAAACACTAAAGGGAACAGCAGAAGAAGACAGACAGGAAGTAAACACTAAAGGGAACAGCAGAAGAAGACAGACAGGAAGTAAACAGTAAGAGGAACACAGTTTGGGCTCTGCAGAGTTTAAGGACTTGTTAGTGGAACAGAAACTGAACAGACTATGACAGTTACAGAAATCTCCATCAGTGTGGCTGTCACAGCACTCCCAGCTGTTGCTATGCAGTAGATGGACTAGAAGTGGAAACAACATTTTATTTGTTCATATCAATAAAAACTGGTTTAATTCAATATATTGGGTCAAATCATTGATTAACTTAGTAATAAGCGGGATAATGTGCAGTAATCCGGTCAATATGGCGAAAGGAACCCTGAGTGATCAGGATCTGTCATTCAGGATGTTTTCACTATTCTGAATTGTTATAGCAACACAATTGGCACAATTAAGGCATAAAGGCAATAGTGCAAACCCAGCAGCTGGAAACAGAGCTACAAGCTGGAGCTGCTGCTACACTTCCTCTCTCTTTCTATTCTCTGGAGAGGCTCTGGCGCTCCCTGTAGGAAGGCTTTGGGTCGGACAGCTCAAGGGTGTTGTGGCTTGGCCTTGGCCAGGCCTTGATTTCATTTCATGAGCAAGTTGAAATATTACATTGGCATGTCAATTATTTAACACTGAAGACACCGTTTTGGAATAGTTGTTTGTGTAGCTGTGATGATGATGTCCCTGCTGTACTCTCCTACTGCTTAACAGCAGTCATTTCTACAACATATTGTGAATGTGATTTTTTATTTTTGCAAGCATTGGGGGAGCAGCAGTTGCTCAGTATGTAGGGACTTGGCTTGGGAGCTGGGCAGCAAACCACCACACTGCCCCCCAACCCCGGGCCTCTGCAGCCCACTGCTACTCACACAGGAGAAGTTAAATGTACAGTCTAAATCTTACAGTGTGCGGTCTGCATGTGTGACAATTAAAACACAGTACTGACTTCCTGTTTCTCCACCAAACTAACTATACTACTGACTACTAACCTGCTACTGATCCCTTTACATCCACTCATTACAAAAAGATACGCTGATATAGAACTTGCTTTTGACAAAAGTGCAAATGAAACCATTTGGTAAGAATAGGACGCACCTTAACTCTTTCTCCCCCCCTTCTCTCCCAACATGCACGCACGCACGCACGCACAAACGCACACACACACACACTCTCTCTCTCTCTCTCTCTTCTTTGGACAAGTTGTAGAGGGGCGGGGCTCTGATGTCCATAGTAACAGTGCTCAGAGCAGGACACAGGGACAGTCCCCGCTCTTCTTTTTCCCTGTGTGATGAGCTTGGGGGGGAGGACTCTCCATCTCCTGAAACTTTCTGTGGATGAAGAACATAAAGAAAGATAGGAATGAGTCTTTCTAAAGTTGACTCCCTGGTCATGTGTGTGGGGGTGTCCCCTTGATATTACACAGTGTAATTTGATTGAATTTTGATATACTGAATATTAATAAATGCAGGTTCAAACTTAATAAGGTCTAAGTAAGAAGAATCTTAGCGTTAAACTGTATAGTCCCGTACTGTAGCCACTGTTTTCTGCTGGTAGCTGAGTCTGTAGACTTGGCTTTGGAACCAGATGATCGCTGGTTCAAGTCCGTGAGCAAGGTGCTCCCCAATGCAGAGGGCAAATGTTACTATGTGTGTGTCCATGAACATGTGTGTAACCAGTAAAGAGGGTTTCATGTATATTCATCTATTTTTTATTATTAATCAGATTGTAAGGTAAGACCATTTTGGATGCTATCCTGATCTCCAGGACCTTAAAATGTAACCAACTACATATTTTGATATTTCTATCAAATATAAATAAAAGGTTAATACATTCTTACTTCCCATGTATTAGAAATGTATGTATTAATTACATCAAGTCATCAATACCAGTCAAGGCCTTCATTTCAGAGTAATGATTTCATGCTTTCAAGACTTTTTAAGGACCCGCAGGATCCCTGTACAAACCCGTGTGCAGTGTTTTGGCATCTAACAAGCCTTTAAACATATATTTGACCAACTGCACCTGATAATTTGTACCAGCTCCAAGAAGCATTCATCCACGTTGTGGCGATTCTTGGCAGAAGCCTCCATGTAGTGGATCCTGTTCTCTCTGGTGAACGCCTGGGCATCCTCCCTGGAGATCTGCACACAGAGCAAACTCAATCTGATCCACTGGCCCGCCTCCTGTCACTCTCGGTCCCCATGAGAGATAAGGCTTTTTTTTAATACAAATATAGGAGGATATATGTCTGGGACTAATGGCGCTTTTCCACTGCAGGACCAAGCACGGCTTAGTACGGTATGGTTAGGCCTTGGTAGGTCAGGCTCACTTTATGCTGTGTTTCCATTCCAGTTTACCAACTGGGGTAATAACTATAATAACGCAGTGTAGGCGGGCGATCGGCTGTTCGGCGGGCGGAGCGACGCTGCGTAAAACTGCTGTGACGTCATCTTCAATGCGAACCACAAAACATCAGCCGTTAGCTGTTAGCCCTCAAGCTCACAGCTCCTCATATCTGTTCAGAAACTAGACAAAAGTTAAACAAGTACAAACCACAGACTGTCTGTGTCATGGAGAATACAGTCGCTGCTTTATTTATGTCTGTAGGCCGTTGTTGTGAGTGTGGACGGTCGGAGCATATACTGCGTTAGCTTAGCCAAGCTCCATTCAGAAAACACGCATTTTAAAAAGGTTTTTCGCCTGCCGTCTGTCTGTCTTGTCAAAGCATTAATTCATGGTTTTTACTAACCGGTATCAGTATGTTGTTACTTCGGCATCATTTTGAAACGTGTATTACAATGAAATCACAGTAAAATATGTTCATGTTGTTGTAGTTGTAGCCCCCTTGCCAGCGATTCTCTCTGACCATTCAGCAGTCGAGAGTGTTTACGTCTCTAGCTTAGCATATTCAGCCCGGTTGTTGGCCCGGTAAGAACCTCGATTTTGGAGGGCCAGAAAAAAGGTGAAAAAGTAGCCCTGAGCCGGAACCCCGTGCTACGTGCTGCAGTGGAAAAGCGCCATAAGTTAGCTTTCCTCAAACACAACATAACTAAATATAACAATTCTACCAGGTTACTGTTGCTGTTGGAGTAGAGGCCGTAAAAACATTTTTGCATTAACTGATTATTATGGAGTATTATGTTGATGGCTGTAAAATAATGACACCGACAGTTATTAGATTGGTTCCATATAAGCTCATTTAATAATACAATTAAGCATGCTGGCAGGTTGTGTTTTGTTTTCACATTGAAAGCCCTCCACATACACTGCATCCCTGCTCACCAGAGAGCCTTTCACCGAGGCAACTCAACAAAATAGGTAAAGAAAGTTTCCCCAGCAGTGTTAATTTCGTCAACGAAAACTATGGGGAAAAATGGTCGTCAACGACCTTTTTTACATGACTAAGACGAGACGATGACGAGCTAAAAATAGATTATTGATAACGAGAACTATGACGAAATGTATATTTAGTTTTCGTTGACGAGACGGGACTAAGGTGTTAATGGTGGACTATCGGACATTCAAAATGCAGCATATTTTCCCCCAAGTGTCCGTCTTGCCTGTCAAAATGCATCTTACGTTTCTAACTTGCAATAACATTATTTCCGCTCTCTTCACTCCAGAAGAGCAATCTCCCTGTGTCGCTCTGTGTGCGGGGGGCGGGGCGGGGCCTAACAGACACGCTGCAGCGGACACAGAGATCTGCCGGGGACGGAGCGTTCAGAGAGTATAGAGACACTCTACAAGGCTCGATGTGGAAAAAGCTTGTTTGCCATTAGTGTTTTCGCGTTAGCGCGTTGACACGAGTAGAGTAGTCTGTCCAAACAGCTGGCCAAAATGCGTCATATTCAATCGGAGAAATGCAGAATTGTCATTGTGCAGATTGGTCCATTTCAGAATAATATATATGATATGTTTTATAATGATTGATCATGAAAGTGTTCTCAAAGCTGGTGAAGGTGCAGCTAGTTTGAATGACTTTGTATACTGCAGGGTAGCTGGTGGATTTACTCCAGGTGGAACTAAAGTCTGATTCAACACTTGGTTAGATTTCACATCATTCATCCACATCTGTGAAGTAACTAAAGGGATTAAATACATAGTGGAGGAAAAGTACACCATTTAACTCTGAACTGTAGTGGAGTAGAAGTACTAAGTAGCAAAACATTTAAATGTAAAGTACAAGTACCTCAACATTTTACTCAAGTACAGTACAATATAATAACATAATTATACATATTTTATTTATTTATTTCACATGTAAATAAAGCAATGTTAATTCGGTTAACAATTTGTTTAGTTTTTCCCTTTAAAAAATAACAAAAAGTACCTACAAGAATACCGTTAAGGTACCGGATCGATAAGCAGTTTCGATAAGACTAGTAGTACCATTAAAAACCTTAGCGATACCCATCCCTATATATTACACAAGTAAAGTGTTAAGAGAGTGAAATGTTGCTTTACGAATTTCAACACTTGATGCTGTCACATTGATTCAAATGTCAGAAACCTGTATTTGCCTAACTGAATTAGTTTAAAGAGAGAAAACATTTTGACTAAAAGTTGACTAAAACGTTTTGAGTTTTCGTCGACTAAAACAAGACTAACACGTTTTGAGTTTCGTCGACTAAAACTAGACTAAAACTACGAAGGATAGGAATGACTAAAATGTGACTAAAACTAATGATCATTTTCGTCTAAAGACTAAGACTAAATCAAAAACAGCTGCCAAAATGAACACTGTTCCCCAGGTAGCAGAACAACCAGAGGAATGTTATCCAACAAAAGAGCCCTGTTGATGGAGGGAAAAAAAGGCGCAGAGAAAGCATTATAAAAATGTTCTCTCTACTAAACTACATCAATAAACAACAAACCTTCTATTTATCAAAACCAGTGGATGTTTGCTCTGCCTTCATCAGAGCACTGAGTTTGGGTTACTGATCTTTGAGATTCTTTGGTCACTAGCCATGCTGCTACAGTAGCCATGTTGCTAACGATGTTGTAGATTGATCTTGTCAATAGGAAAACAACGGACAGGACATGGGTTTTTAGTGGACCTTTCCCATTTATCTAATTCCCCTCCTCGACTCCTATCCTCGTGTCTTAGTCCCGCCCACAGGAGATGAGAGCGGAGGAGTCGAGGAGGGGAACCCGAGGAGAGAGGAGGGGAAGCAGCAGGCGGTTAGAGAAATGAGAACTCCTCTCCTCTGAGCGGTCATTTTAAAGAGACGTCCATTAATGATGACAGGAGGCACAGCAGCCCTCTGTCTGATGGACAGATGTGTTCATGACCACTTATATATTTACTTTGATTCATTCACAGTGCGGTATAATGAGACAATAACAGGCTACAGATGCGGACACACACACACATATATTTATATATATTACAATTTCAGAATCAAACAAGTATGAGAGCACTCATAATAACGTAACACTATCAGAGACTGGATATATCCCCCCCCCTCTCTGGTCACTACAATGGGGAAATGAAATTACGAGCCAAAAGTTTTATGCACCTGTATATTACTGAGTGATATATATTATACACACTGCTCTGCTTTTTGCACGGACCTCAGCAGCTGTTCTCACTGTAAACATTGCGTTGCGATTAAAGCAGTTAATAAAATATAAAAAACAGCCTAATATCCAGGGGATGCAGCATGCAGAGCTGTCATTGGTTGAGATCAGTCCGGCCGTGCGTCACGCCTCTTTTAAAACATCACTGTTGCCAGAAATACATCCGCGGAGGATACATCAGTGTTTCCTCGGTTATAGCTCCTCCAGAGAGCCTCCTCGATGCTCGATCCTTGATGCTTGATGTGCATTTAGTAGGGGTGTAACGGTTCACAAACATTTCGGTTCGGTACGTACCTCGGTTTTTAGGTCACGGTTCGGTACGTTTTCGGTACAGCAGAAAAGATTATCACAAAACATAAAATATTTTTTGGGGGTTTTTAATTATTATTAAACTGTGAATAATGTATTCACTCAAATACATTTCGATGAACTGAAATAATCTGTATTTGAACTTTACTGTAGCCTACTAGTACTCACAATACATAAAATATTAGTTTTGGGTTGTTCATTTATTAAACTGAATATTCACTAAAATAAATACAAAATATAATAAAATAAACATTAAGGTGCAGCATTTCGATGAACTGAAATAATCTGTATTTGAACTGTACTGTTTTCATGTTTTTTTAAAGAAAAATGAACTTGTCCACATTGCTTGCCGAAAGGGCAGATCTGCTGGCACTAACAATGTCTCCTGCTGTGGAGAACACCCTCTCTAGGGACAGTGGCAGCAGATACAGCCAGGTAGCGCTATGCTAACATGGCAACATAAGGATACTTGGTGTTTGTAATAGCTTTGGCTCGGTCTGAACTTGTTCGAGTGGTGGAGGCTTAAATGCTAGTGGGAGTTGGGTTTTCACTTCAGTCTTTTTTCTTTTGGTACTGGTGATATTCACGTTCGGGTGATGCCTTTTCAAGAGTGTGCAAGTTTGATGTATTGCCAGCCGCGTAACCGATTTTAGTTGAACAATGCCGACCTGTCTTTGTCCGTCATCCTTGTACGTAACTGCGAAACCAAAATGTTCCAAAACCGGAGACTTCAATGATGCTGGAGGATTTTCGAGCTCAACTTTATCTGCGTTCGCCATTTCCTCAAATGACTGACTAAATTTGAACGCATCCCTCTGACCAGCTCTCATAGTATGCCTCTCGTCCAATGAAATGACTTGCTCGCTCTATGACGCGTTGAACACAATGTGAGCAAATTACTTTATAGGATATACATATTTTATACATATTTGTACTTTTATATTCGGCATTGTGGGAAACGGTATTTCGATCTCTCTGTCTGTACACACAAATTGAAAGATTGACAATAAAGTTGACTTTGACTTTTTGACTTATAAAACAGCCTGTCCTAGAGAATACAAAAGTGGCTTCAACAAAGATTATATTGTCACAGAAATAAAGAACCTGAACCTGATTGCACAACAGCTACATCTGAAGTCCCAGGCTCCTCCTATAGAACAATGAATACCATCTGAAGACACTAGGGGGGGTTCTATTTACATTTGTATGTTCTTAAACTCCCTGAAACTTCCAAATCCTGTGAAATAACTGATCCGTTTCCCTGACTTGCACTACAGTATTTTCCAGGAAGCAGGGATAATGGAAAGCTAGCGACTCCATTAAGCTGCATGAGGGTACTGACCACTCTCTGATGCTCCAGGTCCGCCTTGTTTCCAACCAGCACCATGGGGAAGTCATCCCGGTCCTTCACTCTCAGGATCTGCGTGTGGAACTTCTGAACCTCGTGGTAGCTGCCAGGGGACACAGGGAGTAATCAGCACGGTGTCAAGAACCACACAATCATATGCATTCTGATCACAGGAAGGAATGTGTAATATACAGATTGACACAATATGAACCAATCCAATCAGCTCCGCTTAACTCCCATTACCTGCCCCGGTCGTTGAGTGCAAACACCAATAGAAAGCCTTCTCCTGAGCGCATGTACTGCTCCCTCATCGCTCCAAACTCCTCCTGACCGGCTGTATCCAGGACTGAGAGAGAGAGAGAGAGAGAAAAATTAAGACATTAACCCTTTCATGCATGAATTATGAAAGCCTCAGTCAGGATTTTTTTACCAAGTGTTATTATTGCTCTTGGTGCATGAAAAACAAGATTTGAACTTTTTTTTTTTTAATCTAGTTTTTTCAAAGAGATTTGTATATGTCCACTCAGGTGGACAGTATGCGTTAAGGGTTTGAACTGAAGAGATGTACATTTTGAAAAAATGATAAATAAAGATGTGCAAACTTAAAATTACATTATAATAACATAAGTATGTTGATTTACGGCCCAAAAAGATATTGCAGATGAAGTATTTTCAAGAATAACCAGGGCCAGGGGCCAATTTGAGGCCCCACGCACAGTTATTTGATGAGTGCTAGTGGAGCCTCGCAGCGGCGAAACCGTGCCGTGCCACCCTAATTGCGCCACATAAGCGCATAGGTGCGCCTCAGGTGAGGCCCCGCTCCACAAGGTGTGGCCCCCTCCACAAGGTGAGGCCCCACACAGTCTGCATGACCTGCCTGTAGGGAGGGACGGCCCTGGGAACAACAGCAGCAGTAGCAGTATGAATTGTAGTTGAAATATAGCCAGTGATGCATGACGTCCACTGTAGTGGAGAGGTGGTTAATCATGATTTCCTGCAAACATAACATCAATACTTTGATCATTTATGAATTATATGATTCCTTAGTTGTTACTTGATGTCACCACATGTTTTATACCTGCAGGGGACGCTTTCCATAAAAGGATTGGCAGGATATAGATGGGTGACTTGGTCCATGTGGCTTTCTGTCGTCCATCTTGGTTTAGAGACATGTATGATGCACTTACACTGACTTGGCTCTGAGGGGCAGGGTATGGGATGATGCAATAGGGTCCTATGTAGTGGCTGATGGTGCAACTATGCAAAAAAAAAACAATGCATATACAAGAAAACGCCTTTTGAATAGCTGTCCACTGTAGTGACCTCTATGCATGAAAGGGTTAATACAAAGTCCTTTGTTATCTCCTTTAGGACACACTGGAGCATCCTTTACGAAAAGGGAAGGAGATCATGCTGTCCCACAATACCTTGTGGTCGCAACATTTACGGTTACACAACATTCGGCCGTTCACGGAAACAACCGATCGTGGGCGAAAAAATGATATCATGGAAATTAAGGTACTTATTCAGCATTTTAGAACGTATGCAGCAACTTGCTTAGGTGCTTGGTTTTTAATGTTCAACACTATAATGATCAAAGGACAAATATGAACTGATCAAATAAAGTCAACATTTCAGTGTTTACTGACATGTTGGGGGTTTCTTAAACATGTTTGAATGGTGATATACACAGTGATGGGTTAAGGCCTAACAAGTTCATAATAAATACATTTGTATTTATCTTGGAATATTTTCATACAGTCATTCGTATTGGGCTTCATGTGGATTAATACGTGAGGACCGGAGGGGGGGGGGGGGGGGGGGGAGTGATAACAATAAGTTTCACTTTCCTTTTTTATTTCAATTCCAACTTTGGTCATGAAGAATATGTTTCTCTGTTGTCCACGTTCATAAAGCATAAAGCAACAGCATCAGAGCACGGTGCAGAGTCTCTAGATGAGTTTACAGTAGTCCCTCGTTCTTATTAAACATCCATGTTGTAGTCCGCTGTATAGAAAACTGTAGTTTCTATAGTTTCCCCACAGCAGCAGACGCACATTCATGACGTCCGCTGGAGCATCATAAACACGTCGGATAGTGAAAGTGCAGTCGATTCTCTAAAGTACCGCAGTCTCTTCTCCTAAGTCCTTTTGAATTCTCCTATCCACTATCCCTTAACCCCGTGACATTTCACTCAGAGGTCAAGGGATAGTGGATAGGAAAAGACGATAGGAGCTGATTTTTGAACAATTCGACTGCAACCGTACAGTGACACAACATTCGGCCGTTCACGGAAACAACTGATGGTGACAAGAAATGCAGATCATGTGGTTACGGTGCTTATTAAGCATTTTACAACTTATGTCATCATTTGTTGAAGTGCTTAAATGTTTTGAACTTTCAACACTTTATTAAATCAAAAATAAAATCAGGTAACAGTTTTACACTGAGCTAAAGGAAAGGCTTCTCTCACAATTTCACTGCAAACACAGAGAAGAAGAAGAAGAAGAGGCAAAGTACAGTGTTTGTGAGGTCAGGTGTACATTAACTGCCGGTTATGATCTTCTTTTTAAAATAGAACACTTATATATATATATATATACATTATGTATAATTCGTTATTTTATCAGAGAAACAGGTAATTATGGGCAATCAGCTGTAAAAACAGTCCCTGTGGTGCATGTGTAAGTGTACTGCATGCTGGGAGAAGTTGTGTTGAGCTGGTTAGTGGTAGTTTGAAGCTGGGATTCGATACCAACCCAACACAAATCCAAACAGGACTTGAGGATGACGCATGAAGTGATTTTTGAATATTATAATGCATGTGATAATACTATACTATATCGGACTGTCGGCCATATTTGATATTCACACAGAAGAGCGTCATCACAGGGTGTGCTGCGTGTGAGGTGACTCATGTAGGAGGGGGCAGGGCAGCACACTGCTTCACTTTAGTGTACGCTTCTTCCATCAGAAGATTCACGTGACAGAGCTGAGCAGGTGTTCTGATAAACCTGTCAGAAACCAGCTGCTGTTACTGCACATAGTTCCAGGACCCTCACAGACTCTTCCAATACTCAATTGGTGTACACTTTTTAAGTCTATTTACTTGGTTGATATAAATGACATATGTACTTGTTTACTTAGAAACATTTACAAAGAACTAATGGAAATGAATTCCATTCATAAAGACAAAAATACTGATACTATCATGTTGTTTACGCACCAAACTCAGTCCTTGAGATACCTTGTAAAGAAACAGAAACACAATGTGGGAAGTTATGTTTTAATCTCATCTTAATAATTATCTAAGTCTTTGAGGTTTTCCTTTAAAGCAGCTGATGTGATGAGGCAGGACCTTAACATGTTCCTGCTGAGCTCTCTGTGTGTGTGTGTGTGTGTGTGTGTGTGTGTGTGTGTGTGTGTGTGTGTGTGTGTGTGTCACCCTGAACACCACCCACTGCTACATCTGTGCACAAATCACTCTGAGACATATTGTGTAGCAGATAACTAATCTAAGTGCTTTTAAAGATGGCTTATAATACTTCAGTTCAGCAGAGAAGCTTAACTTGACTTTGAGTGGACAGTAATGTTTGTAAAGAGGAAGGGAGAACATTCAGAGGGTTCTCACAGTGGACTTCAATCCACAGCGCAGTAAACCAATGGTCTGAAGAACAGCCAGAGTCCTGGAAACAGTAGCTGTACACAGGATGATTCACATGTGTGTGTAGGGAGACAGCAGTGTGAGCCAACCCCAGCCTGGCTTCCTGCACACTGGCCAAGCACAAGTCCTAACAAGGGAATTCAAGCTCCAGAGAGCAAACACTGTCACAGTGCAACACACCCTCAGTGTTTTAAACAAAGCCGTACACACACTCTGACAAACATTAAGAAGTACGAGCCTTACTGTCCAGCCGGGTCTCCTTCCCCCCAACGGTGCAGATCTTGGTGTAGGAGTCCTCAATGGTGGGGTCGTAGTCTGACACAAAGTAGGACTGTGGGATACACTCAATGTTAATAACAAAGTACTTCTGTTTATACTGCTCAATACTTCAACAAGTACCTGGCTCCATAGTGACAGTTGGAGATTGGACTTTAGTAATTGCTAATGAACAAGTATTTTATGGTCAAGGACAATCCTAATGATACTGGTAATAACATTCTTTATAATGACCGTGTGCCGATGAGAAGAATCTCAAGTCTTCTCCAATACAGCATGATGTTTATTTTGTAAATCATGGTCCCATTTGCAGTAAAAGAGATGATAGCATTGGTATGCTTTAGGGCGGGTCTTCTTTGTGATTGACAAGTCAATACCACGTTTCAGTCCGGTCTGGAATTGTCTGTGTTTTTGTCCACGAGTTGGTCTACTAAATGTGTCCTGTTCACGTGAGTTGCTCCAGGTTAACCGACTGTGTCTCACAAAATGCCAAGTCCATAAACCAAAGGACGACCTCACGGTGGCAACGTCCGCTTTTATATTCACTCAACAGTTTACCTAAGTTCTAGTTTGTTCTTTAGTTGCTTTGTAAGAACAAGTTGTATTTAATGTTAATGTATGTTCACTTGCATTTGCCACAGTCACTGGGTAAACGTGGCTCTTTGGAGCAATGGCTGCCCGGGCAATACAATGAATTGACTAGCAGCACGATGAAGTATATGACATTTGTAATTAATACAAAATAACAATTTGCGAATGCGTGTTGGGGATAAAAAAAAGTTCCTTCACTGTTAAAACGGAACACAAAGGGACCATGTGCGCACACATAGTGAAGAGCAGAACGGTCTGCATCTCATCACCGAGCCAAATGATCTGGCTCAGTGAAAAGACACCAATTCCCATGAACCACTTCATAACTCTTTTACTGGCCTTGCCCGTAGCTGGTAACAAAGGGTCATGGTCTCTTCTGTGTTGTGGTGAGGCGATACGAGCAGCCAATCAAAGTCACACAGGTGTGATGTGATTAACATCACAGTGAGCCAGAGCTACAGAGCTCACAGGAACATCCTCTGTGTGAGGATTACTTCATGAAATACTTTAACAGAGCAACTTTCAGAGGATGTTCCGTTCACTGATAAAGCTGAAACGTTTACTTCATTACATGTAGTATGTAGACAGATTGCACATAACTGGATTAGGTGAGGTGAAAGCTGTTATGGGATGTCAATAAAAAACAATGTTGCCAAAAGGCTAAATCTCGTATTGAAGTGAAAGTAATAACACTTTAGTGTACAAACGTGGTAGGCCTACATGAGGTATGTATGAGCATCACATCTTGATACTTCAAAGTTCAGGAAGTAGTATGCAAAATGTCATTTGATGTCTAATTTAAAGAATATGTAACTAGTGCTTGAGTGCAGTTTGTTACTTTTCACCACTGATGCAGAGCAGACTGGCGGTAGGCCTCAACAAAGACTTAAACATGGCACACACAGAGGACAGATGTTACAGATGTTTCATACCTGGATGAACTGGATGGTGAGGGCGCTCTTCCCCACCCCGCCCCCACCCACCACAACCAGTTTGAATCGTTCTTCTTCTGCACTCATCCTGCCTCTGGTCCGGCCCTGTTCCGATCAACCGCCCAGCAGCACAACAATCCAAAGTAAAGTAGATCCGCCTCTTCACGGAATGTGAGCAGAGGAGCGCGGCATGGACGACTTTAGCGACAAAATGGAACTCCTCTACCTGAAGCTCATGTCCTATCAGTCCTGGCCACAAAAGTCCCTGAGTCCACCGCCGCTCCGCCGAAGTAAAGACTAAGATAACCGAGCTTTAGCTTCAGGTTTTGGGCTGAACAAATCCGTGGAGCTGCTTCTCTGCTCGACCTCCAGCTTCTTCTGGGGGCGGGACTGCTTCCTCTTTTCTTTTTTCTCGAGAAACTTATGCGCACACACACACACTCACACGCGCACACACACTCACACGCGCACACAGACACACACACACACACACACACACACACACACACACACACACACTAGTCGGTACTTCACATACTTTAGCTTTCTTCTTAGTGAAATCTGATCGGTACGAATTCCACCATCATGTGTCAGTTTCCTTATTTGGTCATGTGGAGTGTCCGTGACATAATTTTAACCGACTGGCCCGCGCATTTGAAAAGCAGCACGAGGCCCGAAATATTTACTGTCATTATATTTATCCATAATAATATTACATTATTTAAATAAACAGATGTTGTCTCCTTAGTTTACCATCAAACTTTTCAGTAATGTTTGAGCTGGAACAACACATGTAAGTTGAGAATGAGAAACCACTTCTTCATGGTAAACTTTGAAAGGTTATAGTGACTATTACATGTTATCTGTAAACCGTGTACAGCCCTCTATGCTGGAGAAAGCTGCCCTGAGGCAGCACATACCTCCCTCTGGCCCCCCGCCAACAGGCTGCAGTCTTGCAGCCGCTGGCGTGCAGCTACATGTCTGACTGCAGCACAATATCCATAAGAACAATGACATTGACTCAGTTAAAACAGAATGAATGCTGCAATTATAATGACAATAATGTGATGAAATGTAACTTGTGTTACGACTGCTAATAATATAATAGCATGAGTTTATTAATGATATGGCAACATTAAGCTGATGGAATACAACTCTTGAACAACCGGTTTGGTTAATCACTTTCATTCGTAAAGAAAATATAATACTCAAGAATGAAAGTCAAAAACAAACAGACTTACATCTCCACTGCACTGTTAAACTTTGTCCCCCATAGAACAATAAAACCTCACTGCTTGCCATACACTTTCCCTCCGGTCTGCTATGCTTCAATCTCTGTGTACAGTCCGTTATCCTTTAGGAACATGTAGTGTATGCGCAATATCAGCGAAAACAATGAAGGGGTTTCCACATCCAAAACCTTTGTAGTGTTAGTTGAAATCATTCATTAGTGATTACACTATATTCTCAATCAAACTGCCCCCCCACAGCCAGCCCCTGGTGTTCTGCATTGTACCCTGCTTGATATCTGGACCTTTCTTTCAGCTGGCATTGGGCCCACTGTAGAGCTTTTTGCAGGCCAATAGATTGCCACCACATACAAATTCTGACGGCCATTTTACCAGCGCACAAGTCTGCATGACTACACCCTCACCACATCATTACTTTTGCACTCCTGCCTTTCCTCACATCCCGCAGGTGTTCTGTGGAATGTGAGGAAGAAGGGGAGATTCAGAGAGAACACTGGCTTCTTAGGCAAAGTAAAGGTTTAGAAACAGAGGTAGTATTTTCTGGTGTCAGGATTGTGATGAGTAATATGATACCTACAAACTAGATACCTATCTTGGGAAGTGCCGCTCTAAACCGCAACTGATAAGAAGGAGATGAGACACGTGGACATATCATGTTTAATCCTCATCCGTAAACACATCTCACGCAAGTGGGCAACAAGTCTTTTTAATAAATGAATCTTATAAAAGTCACATTTTGCCAACACGATGCAATTGTGTAGGTGTTTATTATTAGTATAGTATAATCCTTATTTTCAGTTCTGCAATAAATAAATAGGAGACAGGAGTTCTCTCTCATGACACCATGCTGCCACAAACAGAAACAACACCCTCAGCACCTGTACGGCAGGCAGGCTGTCCCATCTTAACTGGGGGGGACAAACAGCCCCCCCAGCAGGATCCTCTCCCCACCAGCCCAGCAGCTTGTTGAGCAGCCCCTGCTCCTTCATCTCTGATGTGCTGCACTTCAAGGGGGGGGGGGGGGCTGCTCCCTGTGCCTGGGGGGCCGTGTGGTACCCAGCTCACTGCTGTGGAAAGTTTGAGGTGTGGAGCTGCACTTTGCTTGCTGGCTGCAACCAAGTGTCCCTGACAGCTGTGAGTGTGAGGGCCTCTGCGGGGTCTGTCTCTGTGTGGCCCCTGCTCCTCTGCTGAGTCTCTGTGTGGCCCCTGCTCCTCTTCTGAGTCTCTTGTGTGGCCCTGCTCCTCTGCTGAGGGAAGATGAGGGTCCGGCTGCTGCTGGGAGTTGAAGTTAGTTGGGAAATGAGAGGGCCGGGTGGCTCTTTTCACAAAGCTGATAAAGAGACAGGAAGTGGTTAGGGCCTTGGTCTGCAGGGCTCACACCACTCATGATATTCAAAACAATCCCCCCATCCACGGTGTGGTTAGACATCAGTATTATTATAAAGAGCGCAACAGTTAAGGAACGTATCCTCTTCAGAACTCAACATGTGAATGGCCACAGAGGAGAGCATAGCCCACAGTTACATTTTGGAAGGCTTTGAACTGAAAAAATATATATATACATATATATACCTACATATATATATATATATATATATACACACACATCATACAGTAACCAGTCAAAAGTTTGGACACACCTTCAAATTCTAAGTCTTTATTTATTTTTTTCTACATTGTACATTTATACTGAAGACATCAAAACTATAAAACACATATGGAATTATCTAGTAAACAAAAAAGTGTTAAAAAAATCAAGAATATGAGTTATATTTTGCTGGCTAGAATGCTGTGGTAGCCATGCTGGTTAAGTGTGCCTTGAATTTTGAATCAATCACCAACAGTGTCACCAGCAAAGCCCCCCCACACCATCACACCTCCTCCTCCATGCTTCACGGGGGGACCACACATGCAGAAACCATCTGCTCACCTTCTCTGCGTCTCACAAAGATACGGCATTTGGAACCAAACTAATAATAATTATTCTTATTCTTAAAATCAATGTGGTGTACGTCTTGACGTGCCTTAAAAACGGTGGGCGGTCTTTAGGTGCTCCTCCAGCACAGGTGCTTCTCTTCCACTGAGTTGAGTGGTTCTTGTCATAATATGGATTACAACAGTAGTCAAATAGGGCTTTCCATTGTGCACTACCCTACCTCTGCTCAACACAGAGAGAAGCCAAGAGTGTGCAAAGCTGTCATCTAAGGCAAAAGGGGGCTACTTTGAAGAATCTAAAATACAAATCATATTCTGGATTTGTTAACACTCTTTTGTTAACTAGATAATTCCATATGTGTTCTTTCATAGTTTTGATGTCTTCAGTCTTAATCTACAAAGTAGAAACAATTGAAATAAATTAAAAACTTCGAATTTGAAGGTATTGCTAATGCCATTGTTTTAAGTTTGTGTAGTCCTCAGTCTCAAATGCTTAAATTGTTTATGGAGGCATTCAAATGTAAGAGTGGTAAATGAACACTGAAAACTCTTTTGCATTAAGTCATACAGGGATGTATGCTGACATTGATTGCATGTGGCACAGCCCTACCTAGAAACATTTGACCACTGGGATTTGAACGAGTGTTTTTACAGAGATGATGGATAATTTTGCGACATGTGAACAGAGTTCCGGCAGGTCCTCTCACCTGCGCCACGTCCCTCTGCGCCCCCAGGTAGAGCCGCGGCAGGATGAGTGACAGGGGGGTCTCCGCGTCCCTCTCCCGGGACAAACCCATATCTGGAGCACAAAAAACACTGCATGTCACCCTGCAGGCTTTTGTGAACATAATCACATTGTGAACATGTGCTGTTTTTTCTATCTCACGCAAAATATCGATGTATTACTCACTGTAAGTGTTGATATATTCCTGTAGAATCCCACAGCAGCTCTCCGTCTGCAGACTGTCCTCTGTCCTCACTCTGCGCACACTAACTGACTTCCAAGCGATGAGCTCACTCCAGGGGCGGACTGGGACTAAAATTTCAGCCCTGGAATCTGACCCAGTCCAGCCACATGTCATGTCAACGGGGGGGGGGGGGGGGGGAGATCAGATAAAATAATACAGTACTATTAGTTATTAGAAATCAGAGAAGAGAAGAGGGAGGACACTCCTCAGATGTCTTAACACATGGGACATCATAATAAACAGTACACACACAAAAATCAGCTGTTTATTAGGCTGCAGTTTAAGGGACCTAAAAGAAATAAACAAGATTGTCTGAGGCGGTTTTGTAAAACCTAATGTTGGGGGATCAGCAGTTTCTTTAGTAGGTTGCTTTTTTCTGCAACTCTGTCGACGACCAAGTCATTGTCGAGGGACATGAGGATGTCCTTTTTCTGTTGACATAAGCATGAATGCTTCCAGGTGTTCTTGTGACTGTGTGCTCCTTATTCGGCTTTTGATGTGCTTGAGTACAGAGAAACTTACTTCTCTCACAAGCTACCTGTGTCCCAGGCAGAGTGAGAAGAAACGTGTATCCTAAACCAAGGAGCTGATAGCCATCTGTGAAGAGGTTGTAGCGTTTTCAGAAGTTGGTAGCAACATTTTGAGCATTCTTTACAAGAGTTGCACTGTTAGTTTAAAACCTCTGTCTCTTCTTCCTCACAACCAGAGCAAAGTCTTACTCTGTACTCTTCAAGTGCAGACATTTTAAGCCGTGGCCACTGGGCTGCCAGACACTTCAACTCAGACTGCACATTTGCAGCAGTTGCCCTGCTGTCAAACCTAAGCAAGCATTTGCTATAGATCTTGAAATGTAGAGTCAGGCAGAGTTCTGCTGAACACACTTGGGGAACGTTTCTTGGATCATGGACAGCCAAGTCAGCATACAGAGTGCCGTGGGTCATGAAGCGTCGTTTGATACTGTCTGTGACAGTATCCAGGACCTGGTTATGGACCTCTACTTCATAGGCCCTGTTTGCATCTGTCCATCTCTCATCACTTGCCATTTCGCCAGCCATCATCTTCCTTTCCTGTTCCTCTTCAGTGGAAGTGTTGTTTCCAACTCAAGCTCACAGTCCTCTTCTGCCTCCAGTTTTGCATTTGCCCACTCAACAAAGTATCAGCAGCTGTCTTCACTGTCATGACATCTCTTGTCATGTTCATTAGTGCATGTTGAGTGGAGAGGTGGAGGTAAACGGTACTCCACCCCCCCCCCCCCTCCCTCCCAGTGAGCTGTGGTGTTCCACAAGGAAGCATATTAGGTCCGTTTACTGTTCCTAATTTATGCAAATGACATGTCATCAGCATGTGACTGCAACTTGTTCCTGTTCGCGGACGACTCAGCCCTGCTGGTCTCTGACAGGAACAGGTTGCAGGTGGAAAAAACCCTCAGCTCCGAGCTCGGTAGAATCTGCACCTGGCTCGCCGATAACAAATTATCATTCCCTGGGTAAAACAGAGTCCATTGTCTTCGGTTCAAAAAACAAACTCAGCAAGACCGACGGCTTCTCAGTTGCAGTGGGTGACAATATTGTCACAAGGAAAGATGAAATTACATACCTAGGTTCCATACTAGAGGCAAACCTCTCCTGTGATAAAATGGCATCCAATGTAATAAAAAAAGTCAATCAAAGAACTAGATTCCTATACCGGATCTCCTCTCTGGTAAACAAAAACACCCTGAAAACTCTGTCAGGAGCACTCATTCAAGGGTACTATGACATGCTTGCACGTCATGGTACCATAGCACCTCCAAGGCGCTAAAAATAAAAACTTCAAACATCGCAAAATAAAACTGGTCAGACTACTGCTTGACCTTTCATCTAGAACCCACCTAACCTCTGCCCACTTGACAACCTAGGATGGCTTAGAGTAGACGACAGAGTACAGCTACTTGCAATGGGCCTGGTCTACAAGATCCACTACACCTCTATGGTACCCATGTACATGTCAAAATTCTTCCAAAAGGTCAGTGAATACCATGATCAAACACCAGACACCTCTCTGTCTCACCCCACTCTCTGTCTCACCCCACTCTCGGTCTCACTCTCTGTTATCACAAACAGTACTGTATATTTGTAGATCTGGTATGTCATAAATGTCTAGATGTAACAGTACTGTCTATCTGTATGTCATATATGATATGATGAATTAAAATGGTTACCCTGATGTAAACAAGACGAAAGTCTTTCTCTGG